>NC_083314.1:59006374-59308966 GCF_963455315.2 Globicephala melas | reverse complement strand
ATGTGTACATATATCCCTATATCCTCTCCCTCTTGCGTCTCCCTCCCACCCTCCCTATCCCACCCCTCTAGGTGGTCACAAAGCACCGAGCTGATCTCCCTGTGCTATGCGGCTGCTTCCCACTAGCTATCTATTTTACATTTGGTAGTGTATATATGTCCATGCCACTCTCTCACCTCATCACAGCTTCCCCTCCCCGCCGTGTCCACAAGTCCATTCTGTATGTCTGCGGCTTTATTCCTGTCCTGTCCCTAGGTTCATTAGAACCATTTTTTTTTAAGATTCCATTTATATGTGTTAGCATACGGAGACCTCAGAGTTGATCTTGTCCACTCCTCTCCTTTTGGAATTGAGAAAATCAAGGGTGTGACGTGATTTACATGGTCCATGACTCCATGGAAGAGCAATACAGGTCTTCTTTGGATATTAATCTAGTGCTCATTCCACGAGAAGGAATAAGTATTTAGCTCTTTCCACTAATAGATTTCTATCGACATATTTTCTCATTTGATCCCTCTCATTCTCTCATTTGATCACTCATTTCGGCAACTAGACAAGAGCAGTGGAAAAGAGTAAATTTACAAGTGACTGACCCGGGATTTAGAAACCTGCCACTGTGTGGCAGTGTAGTGTAGTGTTGTGGTAAGAGCTCTGGCCCTGTAATCAGGCTAGACCCGGGCTTGAATCCTAGCTCCTTACTTCCTATCTATTAGATCTCTGCCAGCTATTTAGCTTCCATTTCCTCATCTTTAAAACGGGGAGAGTGACAACCATGTTAAGGATAGTTGCGTGGACTGAATGCAAAAATGCATATGAAAGAGCTGGTACTTATTTACACAAGCAATAAAAATGAGCTATTACTGCTGGTATAGTACACAGAACACTAGAACAATGGCAACTTTTGAAAGTAAACGTGAGCTATAAATTAATCAATTCATAAACTTCTATTTTAGCGTATACTATATACTAGGTAGGTGTCAGTCAGATGTTTCGGGGGAATCAAAGACCCTTGCCTTTGAGGATCTACTAATTCCTTGTCAATAGGGCTTGAGCTTGAATAAATTTAACCAGTAAATGATAAGCTTCGATTCAACAGATACTTGTCACACACCTACTTTTTTTTCTGTCTAGTTGCTGCAGGAAATACAAAGGTGAATGCGGCACAGTTGCTGCCCTCAAGGAGCTCCTAATCCATATAGAAGTTGAGCGAGGAGAAACATACACCAATAGTTAGACTGTGAGATCCTTGAGGGGTTGGGATGAAATCACATCCACCCCTGAGTAAGCTCAGTGTCTGGGGCTTAGTAGTGCTCAGCAAAGGTGGAGGTGGGAATGAATGAGTAAGAGCGTAGTAGAAAAATTCTTTATGATGAAGTAAAAGTCCCAGTCACATAGCTGAACTTCATCACTTACTAATAGTGTGAATTTTGACAAGTTACATAATCTCTGAGCCTCTATTTTCTCATCTGTAAAATAGAGACAATACTGCCTGTCCTCATTATTTTAGAATTGTAATAAACATCAAATATCGCAGTGACACTAAAACACGTTATAAAACTATGAAATGTTTAAAATTATTATTATAAGACTATTCAGAGAAGACTTTCCTGGTGGCGCAGTGGTTAAGAATCCACGTGCCAATGTAGGGGACATGGGTTCAAGCCCTGGTCCGGGAAGATCCCACACGCTGCAGAGCAACTAAGCCCGTGCGCCACAACTACTGCCTGAGCTCTAGAGCCCGCGAGCCACAACTACTGATCCTGCGAGCCACAACTACTGAAGCCCGTGCACCTAGAGCCCACGCTCTGCAACAAGAGAAGCCACCGCAGTGAGAAGCCCGCGCACCGCAACGAAGAGTAACCCCCATTCGCCATGACTAAAGAATGCCCGTGCGCAGCGATAAAAACCCAATGCAGCAAATAAAGTTATATTAAAAAAAAAGAATATTCAGAGAGAGAGAGAAAAGCTTTTGGTCTAGATCGTTATGCTTTGTGGAGAAACCTTCCTTTAGCTTAGGAACAGGTTTACATGAATTGCTGATGATCCTTCATTCTACACGGTTACTTGAGAAGCTGTAAGAGAGGATAGACCCGTGGTCCTACCGTCACACGTTGGTGGGGAATCTGTCCAGCGTCCAGATGGAGTACAGTCCAATCTTTCCGGTCCAGATAAGGAGAATCCCTCATCACAGGTGAACTGGCATGTGGTCTTATAACTGGAATCTCCAAGAGGCTGGACACAGGTCTTTGTTCCATTCTGAGGGTTTGGGAGAGGTGCGCAGGTAACGGCTGCCGTGGGCATGGCCGAGGAGGAGAGAGGAGGTTGTTTTAGAACACAGCAACTTAAATCAGTGTGTGTGTGTGTGTGTGTGTGTGTGTGTGTGTGTGTGTGTGTGTGTCCGTCCTTAACATACCGGGGCAGCATGGGGTTAGTAATGATTGTTTGAATTTCATGGTGCTTTGTCACCCGGTAGAAGTCTTGTACGTGTGAAATAGCAGCAGTTGACAGTGGACTGGTATCCTGAAATGCTCACCGCCAAAGAGCTTTAGAGGTGATTTAAAAGGGAGTTGGTTCTTTGTTGGGAAAGATAGTGATGCAGCTCATGTTAGTTGCCCCTGGACAGGAGAAGGACTGGCTGCTTCCTTGATACCTTCTTCAGAGATAGACCTAATCACCTTGCCATAAAACAATGACAAGTGATTGGAAATAGGGAAATGGAGTAAAATACTCTTTCCCCTTCCAGAAGTTCCTTCCCCCAACCAAGTGGTGGAAAGAATCTGGGTCCAAAGCCTGCCTCTGTTACTTACTAGCAATGAATCTCTGGACAATAAGCTTTCTGAATCTCAGTTGCTTCATCTATGAAATGGGAGAAAAAACAATCCTTGCCTTGCAGGGATCCTCAGTTATACAAAATAATAAGTTAACTAAATCATAGGCAAAAATTAAATTAAAAAATATTTTAACAATCGTGACACAAAGTAGGCACATAATGTAACTGGCCATCTGCAGATGCTCTTCCCACCAGTCTCATCCTACAATGACCAGCCCCAGATGACACTACTTGTTCACCTATAAAAAACAGTAAATAAGATCTCACAGTGCTTTGCCACAGCTTATCCATGTGGAGTTTGTGGTGCTAGAGGACTTGATTTGGTTGGAGATCATGCTCTGTGACTATTGGCAAGTCACTTAACCTCTCTGAACCTCAATATGTTCACCTTTAAAATGTGGAGAATAGCATTAAATAGCTCCCAGGATTTTTACAAGGCTAAAAAGTGAAAACACTCTGTATGCAAATGTTAATGGCTGCCAAGATGTCCCTCAGCCAATTAGTGAAATAAAACTCAGATTAAACGTATTGGCGTTAAAAAATGAAGGCTAAAGGCTAAGAGAACACATGGTTTCGGGTGTTTCTTCTTCAGTTTGGCCTGATTGGGTAGTGTATGGTTTTAGACCAGAGACAGTGGTGGTGTGGATGAACCTAGGGCCATTTCCACTGATTTGAACTGCTTGAGGTCTTGAGAGCATTTTCTATTTCTCTTTCTCTCTCTTCCCTTCCTCCCTTCTCCTTTCCAGCTACATTTCACCCCCAACCTCCCAATCTCATTCCTTGGTCGAAAGACCTAGTTCTTTTCTGCCACTTGAAAAGTCTTTCTGTATTCAGTGTGGGAGTGGTGGGTAAGGGAGAGCAGGCAAGTCAAGCAGCCTATAAACTGTAAGGACAAATTGGGAGGGTGTTGGTACCATGAGTCCGTTTGCAGCTCTTTTGTGGCCTTGCCTTCTGATAGCTCGGGTGGGGATACAGGGGCAAGGGGGACCTTGCAAAGGGAAATTGAGAACACCCTCTCAAGAGCATTACAACAGCTTGTGAGTGCAAGCCTCGTGGTACCTTCCTGCACAGACCGCATTTGGGTATTTCACTTGATGCTTGCCCGGCAACAAGAGGAGAAAGTTCAGTCAGAGTAAACAAAGAACTAAAAGCGGAAGGGAAGTGGAAGGTCACAGGAAGCCATGGTGAGCGTGAGCCTCCTTGCTGTGACACACCCACAGATGGGCCAGTGTGGGGCAATGAACTGCAATCTGTGCCCTGAACAGCCCAGGGTTGTGCGGAAGGGTGCTAAGCATTGTAACACCCTCCTCAGGGACTCCAAGTTCTTCCCCAAAGCTGTGTGGACTTTGTAGTATATTCAGCCTTCAGTGCAGCCCAGGTAACAGCTGAAGAGCCAAGGCCACAAGCCTCACCTTGGTCTCTGCAGACCCAGCTCAGAAGGTGTGCTCATCCCTAGCCCCTGTGGCTTGCCATGCTCTCTTGTGCCTGGGGCTAAAGCGCAGTTCTATTGAGTTGGTCAGCCCCTTCGTTCGTTCGTTCGTTCGTTCACTCACTGTTGACCTAACTTAACAGTAGTGTGTACGTGTGTGTGCATGTGTGTGCTTGTGTGTGACCTGAATAGCAAGTGGTTTCCTTTTTATTAAAAACATGTTTCTGCCTGCTTTCACTCCTGTTGGAAGTGGGTACGAAGTGAAAAGCAAAGGCAAACAATGCAGAATTGGCTGGTATTTTACCTACCTAATTTTATTATTAAAATTGTATATATATGCATCATAAAAATACTAATCACATGGAGGAAAGAGTGGGAAAATATTGGAAGAATTCATACAAGAAGGGAGAAACATAACCAGTGTCTGTTTTAGGGTTGGGTATTTGGGGGAGGTATTTAAGAGGATTTTTTTGTTTCTCTATTTCCTTATTTTTCTGTAACTTTTATAAATAAAAATGTTATTTTTTAAAAATCAGTATTTGCGGGCTTCCCTGGTGGTGCAGTGGTTGAGAGTCCACCTGCCGATGCAGGGGACACGGGTTCGTGCCCCAGTCCGGGAAGATCCCACATGCCGCAGAGTGGCTGGGCCCGTGAGCCATGGCCGCTGAGCCTGCGCGTCCTGAGCCTGTGCTCTGCAACAGGAGAGGCCACAACAGTGAGAGGCCCGTGTACCGAAAAAAAAAAAAAAATCAGTATTTGCCATAAATATAAGTAAATAATTGGATACACGGAGTAGAGAAAGGAATGGGGAGTATAAAAAGCATACATCTGTCCTTCAGTTCCTAAATGCAGATGATTAAAACCAGTTCTATTCCACACAATAACTGCCTTTACTTTATATCAAGTGTAATGCAGACAAATATGCTTATGCTGAATATATATATACTTTGCTTCCTCTGAGAGTCCTGTTGACCTTTTGCATGTACAGATTAGTTTCTTCCTCTTTTCATCAGTCTTCACTTTATCCTAAGTGGATTTCTCCAGTCTTAACACAGATCTTGGAGGATGTTTGCAGCCAGGCACCTGTAAATTCTGCCCCTCCCATTCCACTATTAAACCCGGGAGCTACCCCCCATTCCACCATTGTACTCCGTGGTTCCTAGGAGCAAAGAGCCAGGTCAGTCTTGGAACAGCCATCCTGAGGCTAGCTCTTCCCTCTGGCCTTCTTTCCAGATACTATCTTCAGCCAAGGGAGAACAGTCCACCTGGTTCATGATAGGAGCCTTCATGTCCTGGGAAAGGCCCCAGGACAGAGCTGGCACCAGGCCACCATCACACACCCCTGCCACCTTCCTGTTGCCAGACATCCTGTCGCTTGTGGTACCTGCCTAGCCCCTGAAGGCATTTGCATTTTGGATCCCTGGGTTACGTGATGACAGTGTTTATTCATTTTCCAGTCCATGTCAAGTTTCTGTCCCCTAGACAGTTACCACCTTTAAAATACAGCTTTTTAAAATAAGCCTACAGTTTATTTCCAAGACACTGGAAAGAATTCATTTTACCTTGGCATTCTGGAAAAGGAGCATTCCAGTTCCCCGTATCCAAGCATTGCAGCACACTTGCTCCCACCAGGAGAAAGCCCTCATCACAGGTGAAGCTGCAGGTCGACTGGTACCTAAAGGCACCAAAGGGATGGGAGCAGTTCACCTGGGCCTTGTTTGAGGCTGGAAGATACTGGCACTGCAACGCTAAGGAGTGAGGAAGTGAGAAAGTAAGGGAGTGAGGAAAGTAATAAACAAGTACTCATTGATTTCCACCCCTTAACTCTTTCTAGTGCCAACAAGAGGGATTTCTGAATTGGGCATGTTTAACCTGGAGGACGAGAAAAGTGTCATATAATCCCAATGCCACATGAAGGACTTCAGGAGGAAATGTTGAGCCATCGTTAAGCATTTGGCAATATGTATTCATAGTTTTAAAAGTATCGTACTTTTGGACCCAAGAATCTATGCTAAGTATGTAACAAGATGCATATCAAAAATCAGTTCAGAGAATTTTTATCATGATATTATTTGTGAGAGCAAAATATCAAAAATGAACATAAATGCCACTAATGAGAGGCCGAAAATTAACTATCGTGGATCCATGAAAGGAATATGATATATTTCACCTTGGAAAGATATGGGAGGTGTCTCAATGCACAATGTCAAGTGAAAAAGCAGGATAAAAATTATATACACGCCATGATCTCAATCATATAATGCAGATGGCCATAAATGGAGAGAACACATGTATTCTATATATATTAAGTCTTTTCTCATTTTTAAAAGGGGAGCAATAGTTTTAACTACCTCATGGAGTTCGACTAAAATGCTCAATAAATATTATCTAGTATTATTATTACTAATAGCAGTAGTAGCAGCAGCAGTAGTAGCAGTAGCAGTAGTAGTCTTAAAATCATTATAGCTATGCATCAGATGCAGACCTTGAATGTCAGAGTGGAAAACGCTAGGAAGGCCTACCAGGGGAGTTATTGAAACCACATATCTAGATGCTTAAGAGAACAGTCAATTCTCTCTTTTGGGTGATTAGACATTTACCTGACTGGAGACAAGAATGTCTCCAGTGACCCCTAAAGACCCTCTCCTTTCAAGCATGTCAAAGGGCTCTCTGTGTCTTTGTCTCTCAGACAGTACCTTCCCAGTACATCCCATTCCCCTCGCTAAGCGTCACCATCACGTTGTATGATGATCTATTCCTCTACTGCCTCACTTTTTTTTTCAATTTTTTAACTGTAGTAAAATACACATAGTATAAAACTTACCTTTTACCACTTAACCATTTCTAAGTGTACATTCCAGTGGGATTAAGTACATTCATATTTTTGTGCAACTATCACCACCATCAGTCTTCAGAACATTTAACAGCAACTACCTATTCCTCCTCTAGGCCCCAGCAACAGCCATTCCACTTTCTGTCTCAGTGATTCTGACTACTCTAAGTACCTCCTATATGTGGAATCATTCAGTACTTGTCTTTGTGTGATTGGCTTACTACACTCAGCATAATGTCCTTGAGATTCATCCACGTTGTAGCATATGTCAGAATTTCCTTCCTTTTTAAGGCTGAATAATATTCCATTGTATGTATGTATATACCACGTTTTTCTTATCCATTCATCTCTGATGGACACTTGGGTTGCTTCCACATTTTAACTGTTATGAATAATGCTGCTATGAACATGGGTGTATACATCTCTCTTCAAGACACTACTTTCAAACCACTGCCTCATTTTAAAATCAGGTATACTTAGACCCAGGGTTCACATAAATTGCTTGGGATCTCACATGAAATGCCAATATTTTCATTCCTGGGACATAAATTCTGTGTGGGGTACCTCTTGTAAAAAAAAAAAAAAATCTTCGTGATTTCCCTATATCTCAGTTCTTCAAGAGCAAAATATTGAGAACATGAACTATTTAAAGGAGATCACTTTGTAAAATCAGATCAGAGACATATGATTTACAAGGTAATGTTATGATCATTATTTTATCTACATTTGTAAAGCTCATAGCAGTTTTTTAAATAAATGTATTATTTTATTTTATTTATTTTTGGCTGCGTTGGGTCTTCGTTGCTGTGCGCAGCCTTTCTTTAGTTGCAACAAGCGGGGGCTACTCTTCGTTGTGGAGCATGGGCTCTAGGCGCCCAGGCTTCAGTAGTTGTGGTGTGCGGGCTCAGTAGTTGTGGCTTGTGGGCTGTAGAGCGCAGGCTCAGTAGTTGCGGCTCACAGATTTAGTTACTCTGTGGCATGTGGGATCTTCCCGGACCAGAAATGGAACCTGTGTCCCCTGCATTGGCAGATGGACTCTTAACCACTGTGCCACAAGGGAAGTCCCTTGTAGCATTTTTAAGCTTGCATTTACACACACTAATCCACAACCACTAGTGAGGCGGGTAAGGGAGATAATAGTACTCTTATTTTGCAGGTGACACTGAGTTTTAGAGAGACCAAAAGCTTGTTGCCAGGAAATGACAGAACTGGACTAAATGTCTTGTCATTACCCTTCCACTGTTCCATGCTGTTCCTCATGCATAATTCCTTCCTCCCAGCCCCCCCTCCTTCATGCCAACTCACGACATCCATGTCAGTCCATGCAGCCCTCGCCTTGCGTTTCAGGATACCGTGATGAACACATGCCTAAGACTGCCCTCGCTCACCACTTCATCCCGAGTGGCCACACAAAGGGCCTGGCACATAATAGAGTCTTAGTGAATGTTTGAATAATAAATGAATGACAGAACTAAATGCACATGCTGATGCCTTTAGTAAGCTGAGAAGCAGGGAAGCAACGTTATGCTATCACAGTACCTTGACAGACTGGGGCTGGCGCTGTCCACTGTCCCAAATCAGCACATCGAACTGTGTCAGCTCCTCTCAGTGTGAAACCCTTAGCACAATGAAAGCTACAGTTGCTGTTGTACTGAAATGCTCTCGAAGACAGGGAGCAATCCATGCTTCCGTGGACAGGACTCTCCAGAGGCTCACAGGCAATGGCTAAACGGAAAAAGTGATTGTCTGATACTGGGCAGTAGAAGGGCTCAATTCTTTCTCAGAAGAGCCCCTTGAGAGATGCTCCATCTTTTCGACCCACATCGTCAGTACATGCAGAACCCTAAATCCTCCTTTTTCGAAAAGAGGTATCTGCCGGGAACACCTTGCCATGCCTCTGTTTACCTGGATCACTCACCTGCCCTTCAAGTCTCAGCTTAGACTTCACTTTCCTTAAGAAGCCTTCCCTGCCCACCCCAGCTTGGGCTAGAAGCTCTTCCAGTGTGCTCCCACAGCCCCTGTTCTTGAGCTGTTCATGCATTATTGTAATTCTGCCCCTCCCCTTAGACAGCAATCTCCTTGAGGCTGGTGTCATTCATCCAGAGTTTTATTCCCAGAGCCTGGCAGTGTTTTGGACATTGAAGGTGCCCTTTAGATATTTATTGGCAATATTTGTGAAATTGGATCTGGAAGGAGGAGATATAGAACAGACTGGACTTTTAAGGAAAAAGCTGGAACAACGTACCTTATTGTTGGCACTCTAATACTGAGCGCTATAAAATGATCCTGAAAGAGCCTTGTCTCTTGAACACAGGACGTCATCCTAATCAGACTTCAATTGCCACGTGAGTGCAGCCCAAGGTCAGTTCCTGAGCACAATTAAGCCCCGAGTGACCTCAGTTCTGATAAAGACTGGCTTCCTCCTGCTTTTCCTTGACAAAGCATGTCATCTCCAGGATACTTCTGGAGTTTATCAGCGTATAAAGATTACCTGTACACTGTGACCTTAGACCTCTGTTTTTTACAGAATCAGGGCATTTAAGAA
Source organism: Globicephala melas (assembly GCF_963455315.2). Lineage (NCBI taxonomy): Eukaryota > Metazoa > Chordata > Mammalia > Artiodactyla > Delphinidae > Globicephala > Globicephala melas. The sequence goes on along the minus strand of NC_083314.1, from coordinate 59,299,329 downwards.
CCAAAGACCCTCTAGTGTTTCTCTCTTACTTGGCAGATGAGAAAAGTGAGGTTCAGAAATTTTAAATGACATCCCTAAGGTCTTATATGTAGACAGTAGTAGAGCTGGGTTTATAATCCAGGTCTCCCGGGAATTCCCTAATCCAACATTTAATTTCCCCCATATCCTAGTCCCCATTTTTGCTTTATAAGATGAAGGTGTGAGGCAATTACACAGAATTCAGTTTTGTGGTATTAGCTAACTGCCTAGAATTGTGTCACAACCTCTTTTTCAATGCAGTGTTCCTTTGATCCTTTGTCAAAGGCTACCACTGAGGGCTATGATGAGCAATCTCTCTCTGTGTCCTAACAGCCACTCTTCTGACTCCATCTGAAGTATAGGAAGGACACTGACCCACAGCTTCTATACACCAATGAGGCAGGGAGGGAAAAAAGAGGCAGAAACAAAGGCTCTCTGCGAGGTACATTATACAAGCTATTTAATTGTATACTTTTTATATACTTCATCCTCATTGAAGCTCCTTGCAATCCATAGCTCATTTCATGGAGGAGAAAACCATGCCTCCCGGACGCTGAACAACCTGTTTCAGTGCCAGAGCCTGGAGGAAGTCATCCTGATGTTAAGAGCCCTTGATCTTTCCACTGTGCTGTGACTCCTTCCCGGTGCACTGGGGGCTGCTAATGAAAAATCCTACCCTCGAAAGTTGGCAAGGGTGCAGTCCCTCAGCCAGGGCCAGTGCAGCAGAGTGTGTCCCAGCCCCTCACTCGATGGTCAGGTTCACATTCAAATTTGTAGCTGGAGCCATTGCAAAGGCAGTGAGGGGATGGACACAGTCCAGGGTTCCTTTGCTAGGGGCTTCCGGGAGCTGACACTGCGTAGCTGGAGAGAACAACCAAGGACAGAGAGAAAGGTACTAAGGAAGGAGAAAAACCATGCCCACAGCTAGAGAGCAATGGTGAATCCATCTCTGGAAATCCAGGTGGCGCTAGGAATCTGTAAGGTTCAGGAAACCCTAGTGATGTTTGTCTTGTATATAGTACCAGGCTTCAGGGCGACCTAAATCTCTTTAAAATAAAAGTCTCCTTCAAGCTTTTTCTAATGTCCTTTATTCCCTTTACTGCTATAAACCTGTCCTGGTAGGTCTTCTAGTGTCTACTTACAGATGTAGATGCTATCCTTTCCCTCTTACGTGAAATTTATGAATGAGGTCATTCTGAAATTGCTTGAGGGCAGTGAGTTTTGGGGAAAGGAGGACTTTTAAATTTTGTTTAAAATAAGTAGTAAAATCAGCCTCTTTTTTTTTCTAGAGCCTGACACTCTTTTCCTATCCCAGATGAACACAATCTAGCTGAGTGGTAGGTCAAAGGAGAGTCAAGTTGTGGTGATTCAGGCCAGTTTCTCCATAAGCTAGCCAGTTTCATCTGTGCTCCCATCAAGAACCAGGTGCAGTGGACATTATACATCCCCAACTGCCTGAAACTCACCTTGACAGACTGGAGCTGGGGCTGTCCACACCCCCGAGGCTGTGCACTGCACCACCTCTGGCCCAACTAATGCAAATCCCTCTTCGCAACTGAAGCTGCAGCTGGACTGGTGCTGGAATGCTTTTGCAGAGTGGAGACAGGTCATGCTTCCTTGCTCAGGAGACTTCAGGGGTGGGCACTGGACAGCTAAAAACAACCACAGAATAATGGCATGAGACCTTAGATTATGCCTAGCACCTTGGAAGCTTTGAGATGCTGCAACAGCTGTCTGCATCTTCCCAAAGTGTCAGGCAGGTGAAGAACTTTGGTGGTTAAATGGTACTTTCAATAGCTGTTTGGAAAGATCCAAGCATCCTTTTGTTGTTTACTTTTTAAAGAAGCAAGGTAAAATGATCAAATTAATAATACCCAACCCCTAAATCATTATTGTACTCTGTTCACTTTGCAATTAACAAAGGGAGAAGGACCCTTTTGTATTGCTTTTGCCTGAGAATCAAGAGCTAAACTGACTACCTCACTCCACAGATACAAAATCATGCAAATTAAAATTAGTGTTACTCTGGTTGACGGGTAATAGTCATCAGCAGAATTTCCCATCTAACGTAGATCCCCATCCTTTCCCTTGTCTTTTAAATGGGGGAAGCTTGTTCTCCCCTCTGAAATTCTATTTGTGAGTGAAGATGGAAAGAACTGGGTGTACGTACCTACACACTGTGGAGGCGTATTCGTCCAGATTCCAGAAGCCAAACATTCCAACTCGCTGGGTCCATTCAGCGTGTACCCTTCAGCACAGTGGAAGCTGCACTGTGTGTTGAAAGGGAAGCTTCCCAGAGGGTGACTGCAGTTCATGAGCATGTGTTGAGGGAGGTCAAATTCGCTACACTCTGTGACTGTGGGGACGAAATATTGATTTCTTTCTTTGCGGGTGGAAAGACAATGTCAGGTTTGCTAAAAGCTGAGCTGTTTGTATAACCCACCTAAACCAATCTCCCTGGACTTCTAACCCAACCTGTTCATCTTTAGCTTTGTATTGGTTGCATCTTGGGAAATAATCATTCTTTCACTGGTTTTTATTCCCAACAAGCAAAATTAGCCTGAAAGAGTTCTCTTTGTTTTACTGCCTTTTCATTTCCCTTTTACCTTTTGAGATTTGGGGAGGAAATGCTCTCTCTAAGAATAAAGTGTTTTAACCCAGAGTGTGTGTCTCTGACACCTTGAGTGAGGCAGACCGACAGATGGTTGAGAGAGGCCCTAGGACTAGCCTTTCCTCACTGGAGCAACTCCAACATGATTTTCTCCCTGGCATCGCCTCTAGCACGAGACCAAGGACCACAATACTATCAACAACATAGTGGCCTCACCGTATTCACATTCTGGCCCATAGAATCCAGGGTAACAGGAGCAGGTGTAGTTTCCGATGGTCTCAATGCACTCTCCTTGCTTGCTGCAGGACATATCCTGGCAGGAGGCTGCATGGATACAGAAGGGTCAGGGTCATGGGCATTCCCAGGAGGTGAGAAGAAAAGCTGGACTCATTCCAAGTCACAGACTCGGTCCTACTTGGGTAAGCTTGATCTAGCCAGACAGCAGAAAAACCACAGCATCCCCTGGAGAGCCAGCTTGTTCCCTGTGAAGGACACTGTCGGAGCCTGCTGGAGCATTCCCTGGCTTCTATTTGAGGCTGCATTTAGTGTTGCCTGAAGAGGGGTTGCCATGTGCGGACACAGAGGGACAAATAGAGCCACCAATGCATGTGTAGACAGTGAAACTCCTCTGTGTGGTACAAAATAGTTGTGGCTTTTGACTAAGAGCGTTCATAGAGTTGTATTATTATGGAAACTCCTATGGCAGCTATCACAGCATGGAGGTTAGGAACCAGGGGTGGCAGGGGTCATGCATACATAGGCAGAATCCACGCTCCACTCCCTAATATTATGTGGCATCAGGCAAGTTACTTCTTTGAGCCCAACCTGCCCACTGTTAGGGCCAAAGCTCTTCCATCTTTGGTCTAAGTCTATGCCCGACACCACATGGCGGAGGAGCAGAGGACCTGAATGAGATGTTTAAGACCTACTCATGGTCAAGGACAAATGACCTTATGGGGAGCTGTGTCACAAGTCTAAATATGCCAGATTTAGATGGTACAGAGATGACTGGCCTGCCAGGCCCTCCTCACTAAGGCTATGCCACTTGGGTGATAGCACAGAGAAGGGGCAGAGTTTCTTTCCTGTAAGAGACTTGTTGAGGGTGTATGCACTATGCCCTTGGTGGTAGATTAGTATTAGAATTGATACCATGAAAGCACTGAGAGTGTTTTTATCGATGAGGTCATAGCTGGGAGCACGGTCTGTGGCTGGACTCTTTTCTGGTGGTGTTTCCTAAGCCCAGCCAACCATTGGTCTACATTGGGGTCTATCACAAGAGGAAATCCATATGTCACATAGCAGGTTGTGCTACTTGGTCTCTATATTCCCTCTTAACCCTGAGATGCTGTAGCTCTATAAGCCATGCAGTGTTCTACAGCAGGAAGTTCTGATGGCAGCCAGTGAGTCTGGTGAAGCTGCACTGAACCACTGGGAAGGGTTCCAGGTAAAGAGAAGATGCAGGAAGCAACAGGAGTTCCTAAATAGAGGTTCGGTCCATGTCTTCCACCCTATTTACCTTGATCCACCAGTGCCTTACAGTAATACCTGCCTGCCCTGTGCTCTCAGAGCATAAAAATTTTGTTCTAACTGTAGCTTCCTTAGGGTCTCAGAACTCTAGGAATGGCAAAACAGCCAATGTTCTGCATTCTATTCCATTTCAGGGTTTCCAGGCAGGTTAATAACTTATCTATTTCTTGGATCTCCAGGAAAGAACATAATGGTGATTCAATGAATCAATCTTTTTTTTGTTTTCCTTGACACCTTGTTCTGAGATCTAAGAAATCCTGACATTAGGGAATTATTCCAGCTTGGTTTTTTTGTTGCAGTGTAGTGTACCTATCTATTTCTCATTTATCTCCCACAGAGGACTGATGGTTCCCTACATCCTTTACATCTTGGATGGCAAAATGGCAATCGATGCCTAGAGTATTGTATTAGTGGAGGTGGAAGCCAACTGCGTTTGGGTGAAATTGTACCCATTAGTGATGCCTGCCATTGTTGCAGGCTAGAGGAGTGGCCTTGTTCATTATCATTCATGCCAGTAATTTGCAATCTCATTTCTTCCTTGCAAGCTTTATTGAGGAAGACTGTCTTGCAGAAATGGAGGCTGAAGTTTGAGTGGGGAGGGGAAGCAGTGGCATATTGGAACATCTCGTGGCAGCCAAGATAATCTGATCAGGACAGTTGTAGGGAGGCATAGCCCAGGAAGGGTAGGGAGCTGACTGAGAGAGCAGTAGGATGAGCTAACACTCTCGTAATGTCCGTCCTGGCCTATAAAGCACAGGTCATTATTTTATTTATTAAATATAATAATAAGTTATTTGTAAAACGAGATCTGACTACATGACAATGCGTGTACGGATATGTTTCCCCTCAGCTAGGAGGCTGTATGAGGAGAGGGAGAAAGTTCAGGGGATACTCTATACTCTGTATTCTGTTCCATTATTGTTGAGGGCTTCTGAGGGGAGGTGTTTATAATCTAACAAATTTAGAACATATATAGCAGAGTGTGGCATCTGTAAGATGATTTATTGAAGAAGAAGCTTAGAGTATTCAGGACTCTCTTGCCCGGGGCAGTCCATACTCTCCCTAGCTACAGTGTTTGTATGCTACCCAGGGCAAGGTGGGCTCCTCTGGATGGGAAGCCACATCAGAAAGATGGAATCAGTTCTGGCACGAGGCGCATGACCACAGGACGACCAAGCTTTCACGCAGGTCTGCTTACTCTGGAATCTGGAGAGTGGAGAATCAAATATACTCACAGGATCTCACCTTTAGTTACCTCTTCCCTCTCCTCACCCCTCATCCCCTACCAAAGTCCAATGGACCTGGAGATATGTTGCTGTTGAAGGGAATCTGTAAAGCACTGTCATCCTTGGTCATGTTCTCAGATTGCCTCCTGAGAATGTTGAGCAAAGAGTGTGGTTGCATATGTGGCTAAAAATACCACCTTTGGAGTAAACATGAGTTTGAAACTGGCTCCATCATCAGGGAACTTAGAATCTTGGGTAGGTTCTTGAATAGCTCTGAGCCTTTCCCTCATCAGCAAAATGAGGGCAGTAGAAGGAGCTGATTGATGAGGTTCTCATGAGGACTACCTGCAACTAATACTAAATAGACTAATGACACATGAACTAATAGTAATGCCTGGAACATACTGGTGTTCAATAGGTAGTAGTTACAACTGTATCTCCTAGAGGCAAGGCCAAGTTCCCTCTCAACTTACACAGTCTCTTATGCTAGGGCACAGTGGTACAAAAAAGCTCTGGACATAAATTTTAGGAGACAGATCTCCTGAGCATCTATTTCATCAATTATAAATTAGAAGGGTGGACCAGATGATATTAACATTTCCTTCTGGCTTCAAAAGGCCAGTTTTCTCTAATCCTGAACTTATATTCTTCAAGGTGCTCAATAATGCTGCTTGATTGACAGTTTACTCTTTGTTTTCATGTCCCTGACTTTGAGACTCAATGTTATTGACTCAGGGGCTATATTAACGAACCAGGGAATGCATTTTTTATAAACAGTCGGATTTCCGAGCAGAGAAGGCCCTACCTGTATAGCACAGTGCCCGCTTTTTTTTCCCACAGGGCTCATCATTCCACTTGCCGGGGGCTGACAAACTCTTGATGTAGATCTCCACGCAGTCCTGGTTGTTCTTCTTGTTGTTGGGCTCGTTGTCAGCCCAGTTCTCAGCCTCCTCAGTGAGAGTCTTTTTGGTTCCCACCCAGGTCCATTGATTGTTGATCTTTCGGATGCCAATCCAGTAGTAAGAACTGTAGTAAGGTATGGCCTCATTGAGGTAAGCAATCTCATTTTTATTCTGGATAGCTACTAAATCCGTGTAGTACTTCTGGCAGAAGGCCCGGGAATAATTCCATGAATATGATTTGTTGCTGTAGTGATAGGTCCACGCTGCCACTTCTTTCTGGTTAATTAGCTCTAAGGAAAGGAAAGTGTGGGTCAGGTTAGCACCCCTAATGAGAAGGAGATTGTGAGCATAAGGACACTTCTGTGTAGTCAGATGAGTTTGACTAGAAGACAAAAACCAAAAACATGACCATTTTATGTCTAATCTAGTTGTTTTAAGGAAAAAGAGTGGTTTCCATCTTTTACTTGAAAGTATACATGAAGTCGGAATAAGAAAACGTCCTCTTCTGAGGATCCTTGGTATTCAAGAGCTGGAACCATAAGATACCAGAGTTGGAAGGGACCGTAGAGGTCATTTAATCTTCTCCTTTTATGAATGGAGGAGACATTGAATCATCTGCCCAAGCCCAGAGTAAATGGCATGTAAAATGTCTCAATGGCTGCCTCATATCTCCAGGTGCTTCCTCTTCACGGGGAAAGTAAGATGCTTTATGATGTGGCACCTACCTGCTGGTCCAGCCTCATCACCCACCATATTTACTTTTTTAGCAAAACGTTAAGTCCCACTTCCATGCCTTTGCACGTGCTCTCGCTGCTTTTCTGGCTGCCCTGCCCGCTTAGGCGTGGTAACCTTCCTCCCCTACTTTCCTGACTTCTCCAGGTGGGCTTGGTATTCAGCTCCCACCCTGCCCTTCTCTGTCACCACCTCCCCTACGGCCAGGTATTGCAGCATCTGTCTATATGACGTGGGTCGCATGTGCTAGATTTTGAATCCTGATGGTGGTCTCTTTTTACCCCTGGATTCTTAACACCAAGCACAGAGCGTGGCACTTAACAGGCATTCGCTCCATGCTTGTTGGGTGAAACACAACAGGTTTGTGGCAGAGGCTCATGGTACCTCCCGGTTTGCAATCTTACACTTCATCCCACTGCTCTGGGCTGTTTCCCTTCGATAAATTACTCTACTTCCTCCATGTCTGCTTACTCACTTGTTAAAACAGGGCTTAAAACAGGCCTTTTAAAGAGATGTTTGTGAACTCAAATGAAATAAAAAATGTGCCCCTTAAAGGTATAAAGGGTATTATGATGCCAGGTATTGTTATCCTAGCCGGTGGGAGCTCACCCCAGCCAGAAGAGGCCAGTTCCCATGTGAAGAGGTGTACAATGTAAGCAATCAAACCTGGAAATGGCTCTATTTCCTGTTTATAAAGTCACGTTCCTATTCAACCTTCTTCTCTGCTGCCCACAAGAGGGTCGTTTCCGTTTATCCCTCCCTCACAGGCACCTCTGTGGCATTTTTTTCCCTGAAGACTTTATTCTGATGTCACCAGGGCTGCATATTGGCTTGCAGGGACTCTAGGCAATTTTGCCTTTGGAGTTCCCTTCCTCGATAATAAAATATTAAAAACTGTATTTTATAACTGCATTGGTATAAAGATGAACATATTAGTAGTATACACTAAAACATTTTGGGGCGGCCTAGAAGGAGATGATTTTTAAAGAAATTAAAGCATTTTTACGGGTCCCTAAAAAGTAACGTGGGCCTGTGTCTGTTGAGTCTAATGGATAACTTGGCCCTGGGTATATATGTGTAGGTTCTTCCTGAAGCCTTTTCTACCAATAGGATGGTGTCGGGTGCACTTTTCCTCCAGGAATCTGGGCTTGAACTGTTTTCTAATGCCTCATAACAACCGGCTACCATCCTTAACTTCTCCCATTTGGAGAAGTCACCCTAATCACTGAGGGCCAGGTGAAGGGTTAGCATAAACTTTACCAGCGATGAGGGCACTGAAGCAAAAGAGTTGGGTGATTCTGAAGACCACTCTCTGAAATCTCCAGTTCCAGATGGCTTTTAGGCAGCTGGCCTGTAATAAGAAAAGAAAACTTCCTTTTAGTATCCACGTGCAATCACTGTGGCCAAACAATTCTAGTTAATAATCATGGTATTGAGTTACAATCCTGCCTGTTTCCATTCGGGGGTGGCTCAAGCCCTCTGCTCCCTTTTTATTTCTCACTGCTCTGCTTGAGTCCTACCCCAGTTGGACACTGCACCAAGGCTCAGGACAAAATTCATTCCTTCAGTCATTCAGCAAATATTTATTGAGTAACTACTTTGTGCCACTAGTATTTGCTTTTCTGACATATTTTGTAATATTTATGTAAATAAACACTGTCATTATTATTATGCAATAATCTCCCTTTAAGAACTGGTATGCCATACCCAAGAGTACTAAGAAGTCACACAGAAACTCCATGATCCATACAGTTGTCTGACCTATACTTTGATGCACAGAGCATCAACTAATTGTGCTGTGCTATGTCGTCTATCCTGTATTATTGATCTATGTTTTCTTTTCTTGCTTTATCATTTCAGCATATATCTATAATATTATCCAATGCTTAATGTATACATGTATATATACATACATATATAATTTTTATTAATATATGAATGATAAACTTATCCCCCTTGGATCTATAGCAAGTATGATTTCTCATGAGCTCCCTTCTGTTGGGATTTCATCAAATCTAATAATATTTTTAAAGCGTTTTTAGACAAATAAGTTCTGTAAATGTTCATCCAACACCCTCATGTTACGCATGAAAATACTGAAGGTTGAAGAGTCTAAAGTAACATTCAAAAGGACAGAAGCAGAGCCTGACTTTGAAACAAGAGCTTTTTCCACTTTACTTTCTTACTTTTGTAAACCTCCAGGCTTTCAAATCCATGCTGCGTTGTTGTCGATGATAGAATGTGACATGACCAAGCCTAGCTGCCGCATCTGTACTCATCCAGAGCTACCCCAATATAACCACCAACATAAAAATTGTGCGTTTGCTTTGCAACTGAAGCTTTATTGCTCTTCCAGCCAGATTGCTACCCCAAACCCTTCCCATATAGAAATTCTCAGTTGCCACAGCTGGGCTCCAGAGATCGATGATGTAGGCTGTATGGGGAGGGTGGGTGGTGGCAGTGTGTGTGTGCACGTGCACAGTGCATATACACTGTTGACTACAGCCAGACCAGACAGTGAGGTGGATACCACACAGATCAGTGCAAGTCTCCCAGATAGTGGGGTTATCTTTGTATAAGAAGCCTGGCACTTTTCCATCTAGGAGTTTCTGAATATTGGCTTTAATAAGCAGGCACATTTTGTGTTCTTATGAACTAGGACACTGATCAACTGGCCTCTGCAGGACCTATTATCAAACACTGGGAGTGTCATAATGTTATGATTTATGGTGCTGTTTATTTGCACAGGAAGTATGGCGATAATCCCTTAGCGGAAACTTAATCCCATGGAGTTCTCTGTGGATTGTATTATATCACCAGCTATTATTAGTACCATATTTCTATTCAGTACCCAAAGAGTACCATGCCAGGTTCTATAGCAGAAATCTTTAAACCAGAATGAGCCTGGCTTCCCAAGGGGTACACAGACAAGGAGGATTTAAGTAAATCTGTGTTCAGATTCTCAACTCCAACATGTGCACTTTCCTAAAACCAATCTGCCTACAAATGTGTCCTTCTCCCATTTTATAAAAGAAATCATACCTTTTATAACTTGACTCTTATTTATCATTAGGCCTTGCCTCTGTATGTAAAAAACATCAGTGGGTGTGCCAAACAGAGACCATCCAAAATATTGGTTTAGATCCTGACAACTTGAATGCTTCAAATGATAGTGTAACAAATCTGTTTCAAGTCCAGTGGTTTCCATTTCTCTCTTTTCATCAGCTTTGATGAAGACCCACTTAAGATGTCAGATGCTAGACCATTGACTACAGGTTGATAATACATCACTATGTAATTTGGGACATGAAACTTGGAAGGAATTCAAAGAATTGAGAGACGTTGCTATAATAAGCTTCCATTTCCATTTACTTAGTCATATGAATAAAAGTCCTTAATGCTTAAAAATCCTCAAAAAACAAAATTTAGGAATAGAATTGATGCTGAACTTGTTTGATTGTATCAATAAATAATATTCACACAAGGTTACATGAATAGGGAAAAAGCCCCTCTTCTCAAGTAGAGATGCATCTTCAACAGCACTTTAAATAGGGAAGTTTAAATTACTTATCAAAATTTGTAGTATGTTTATGCTATTTTACTTAAGTGTGTACTAAAAGTAATTGTCATGGTAACTCAGTCAAAAAGGTGAAAAACTTAGCAGAGATTTATGGTTTCAGAAAATTGCATCTTTTACATTTCAACTTAATTATGTTTTTATTTGTGTAAAGAAGTATGATATAGTGATCAGTAAAATACTTTAACCTTAAAAATGAATTAAATTCTGTAGAGGAAGTGAAATAGAAATAGGTATTAAAGAAGAGAAAATGAATAATATAAAATTCCCTATTATTAGAAACTAGTTTATGTTCTTTTAAGTGATGAGTGTTGTCAGATCACTATGATATTTTATTCCATTGGATAAATTCTAGGAAATAATGTTATATTTATTTATTGTAAAAGGCCAATCTTTATAATGTACTGGAAATTCCATCTTTTATTTAAAAACTTATGATGAAAAATTTTAGCTCTCCACTTAGAAAGGTTCAAGAGGTTATCTAGTTTTTCAGGATTTTTTTGGAGGTACAGAAGCAAAACTATTGCTGGTGAACAGCACAGTAGTGTAGCCTAATGAAGGGGACCTCAATATTTGCCTTTGAAACTCTACTGCGTTTCTTCTCGGGTAGATTGGAGGAGGATCGCAGTGTTTTTAATCTAGTGGTGCTCTTCCTGTGCCCTTAGAAAGTGGTTTTCTTCCTGTAGAGAGTATTTCTAGGGGTTTCTCTGGCTTTGGGACCAGCTCAAGGAAGTGTGTTGGGACAGTGACCAGGTGAGGCTCCTATTTCCCTACCTCCATTCCCAACTCCTCCCACTATCCCAACAGAGCTGTTTTATGTTTTAACTTGTTTGTTTAAACTTTTCAGTATGGTTTGGTTTAAACAAAATAGAGAGACAGAGAGAGTGCTAGTTTTGAACATTTTAAGGTTTTAGAGGACTGGTAAGTGCTTCTGATCAAGACACAATATCTAAGAAAGGAAAATGCAAGTCATTGTGTGTCCCCGGCTTTAATCTGACCATACTTTTCTGTTTTTAAAAATCGAATACCAAGAATCACCTCTCATAGAATGTTTGAGAGCTGTAGGAAACCGTAAAGATGACTCCAGATCAATTAGGCATCTCTCCAGCATTCTTCAGCAGGTCTTTTGGACCACGGATGCTCAAGATGGGACCACCATCACTGCCTATCACTGAGACTCAGCGAATTTAGATGATTTGCCGAAGCTTCCGCACCGGAATGTATGTCGGGTTAAGACAGCGATTCTTATTTTCACAGAACTCGTGTACTCCTTTGAAAGTCTGATAAAAGCCATAGTCAGGATTCTTTTTTAAAAAATTGCAGGCTTGCAACTTTTTAGACCATTTCAGAAGGTTCATGGACCCCAAGTTCAAATCTCTGTGTTACCGGTAAGGCAGCACCTTGACTCATTGGCAACTGACAAGGGTTTTGTGTGTGGGTGTGGAGGACGAATGATGCTTAAAATTCTTCATTCGAGTAATAATTGCCCTCTGAAACTTCCTTGGGGTGGGTAAGCCTTCTCACATCTGCCCCTGCTCTCAGTGTCATCTTTAGGACAGGGGTCTACATAGGTGAAGAGTTAAGGACTCTGTCCTGGTGTTTGTTACTAAACAAGTTAAGTGTTGAAACACCAGGAAATGCCTCTCTAGAGGAGCGGCCGTGTGCTCTGCTCATTTTTACTTTAATGTTCTTTGGCAACCTGCTTCAAACTGGAAGCCACTGGGAAGGAGTCTGAGATGGGGTTATTAGAATAACATCCTGTGCCTGTGTAAACCTTCAGGAAGGCTGCTTCGCACCGTGGTAATCTTTCATTTTACTTTTCAAATAACTAAAAGTGATTGCAGGGTGAAGAGAGAGGCAGAGACAAAGTAGAAGTGTTTAAAGTAAACAGAAGTGTTTTTCCCACGACCTTTGCATAGAAAGAGGTAGTAAATGCCAGTAGGAATCCCATGGCTGCCAGCATTCTGGGTGGCTTACAAAGTTGGCAGGAATTGTACCATAGAAAGGCGATGGGGGGGCGGAGTCAACATGGCATACTATGAGGATGTGGAATTCGCATCTCTGCACAACTAGGGCACGTACCAGGCACTGGTGGGGGACCACGGATACATAAGGGGACGGGAGGAACCCCCAGCAACCGGGTAGGACATGGTACATTGGGGGGAGTGTGGGGGGAGGAGAAGTGGAGGCGGGACAGGACTGGTGCCCCTGAGGGGCGGCTAGGGGAGGGGAAGGGATCCCACACCTGAAGGGGGAAATTGGGGGACCATTGGGAGGGCAGAGGATCAAAAGGGAGCATGGCCAGTTTTCCCCTGCCCACTTGGGCCCCCGGGAGTCTGTTGAGATCCCAGGCCTGATCCTCTGCCCACCTAGGCCCCCTCCAGACGCGCAGGTCCTGAGGGAGTGGGAGGGAGGGAAGGGGGAGCAAAAGTAAAGGCCAGACCTCCAGGACCCGGACCCCTGAGGGGTGGCTGGGGGAGGGGAGGAGTTCCTACACCCAGCGGGACCCACCCATGGTTAGGGGTCCAGCGGGATGGGGGAGACCCTGGGGGGGGATGGTGGTGGAGGGGCGCAGAGGGACAGAAGGGAAAGCAGCCAGAGCTTTCCCTGTCCACATAGGCACCGGGGAGCCTGTTGGGCTCTCAGACCTAATCCTCTGCCCTCGGAGCCTCCCGGAGCCTCCCGCAGAGCCCAAGACCCGCCCCTACACCCCCACCCAGGGCCCTACCTCTGCACTCGGAGACCCCCTCTGAGACGCCCTCCAAAGTGCTGGGCCTAAACCCCACCCACACACCCTCACCCAGGACCTTGCCTCCAAACTGGGCAACTCCACACTCTGGTGCTCCACACTCCCCTTCTGCACAGGTCCTAAGCAGAGGCCCCGCCCCATGCTTGAACTCGCCCTGCTTAGGCCCTGCCCCCAAGGTCTTTTCTGGCTGCATGGGTCCCAAGCCTAGGCCCCGCCCACCCCTAAGGGGTGCTACTGGCACAAAAACAGAAATATGGATCAATGGAACAAGATAGAAAGCCCAGAGATAAACCCACGCACATTTGGTCACCTTATCTTTGACAAAGGAGGCAAGAATAAACAGTAGAGAAAAGACAGCCTCTTCAATAAGTGGTGCTGGGAAAACTGGACAGCTACATGTAAAAGAATGAAATTAGAGCACTCCCTAACACCAAACACAAAAATATACTCAAAATGGATTAAAGACCTAAATGTAGGGCCAGGCACTATCGAACTCTTAGAGGAAAACATAGGCAGAACACTTCATGACATAAATCACAGCAAGATCCTTTTTGACCCACCTCCTAGAGTAATGGAAATAATAACAAAAATAAACAAATGGGACCTAATGAAACTTAGAAGCTTTTACACAGCAAAAGAAACCACAAACAAGACGAAAGGACAACCCTCAGAATGGGAGAAAATATTTGCAAATGAAACAATGGACGAAGGATTAATCTCCAAAATGTACAAGCAGCTCATGCAGCTCAACACCACGAAAACAAACAACCCAGTCCAAAAATGGGCGGAAGACCTAAATAGACATTTCTCCAAAGAAGACATACAGATGGCCAACAAACACATGAAAGGATGCTCAGCATCACTAATCATTAGAGAAATGCAAATCAAAACCACAATGGGGTATCACCTCACACTGGTCAGAATGGCCATCATCAAAAAATCTACAAACGATAAATGCTGGAGAGGGTGTGGAGAAAAGGGAACCCTCCGGCACTGTTGGTGGGAATGTGAATTGGTACAGCAACTATGGAGAACAGTATGGAGGTTCCTTAAAAAACTACAAATAGAACTACCATATGACCCAGCAATCTCACTATTGGGCATATACCCCGAGAAAACCATCATTCAAAAAGATACATGTACCACAATGTTCACTGCATCACTATTTACAATAGCCAGGACATGGAAGCAACCTATATATCCATCAACAGATGAATGGATAAAGAAGATGTGGCACATATATACAATGGAATATTACTTCAGCCAGAAAAAGGAACGAAACTGAGTTATTTGTAGTGAGGTGGATGGACCTAGAGACTGTCATACAGAGTGAAGTAAGTCAGTCAAAGAGAAAAACAAATACTGTATGCTAACGCATATATATGGAATTTAAAAAAGCAGTACTGATGAACCTAGGGGCAGGGCAGGAATAAAGACGCAGATGTAGAGAACAGACTTGAGGGAATGGGCAAGGGGGACAGGGAAGATGGGATGAAGTGAGAGAGTAACATTGACATATATGCACTACCAAATGTGAAATAGATAGCTAGTGGGAAGCAGCCACATAGCACAGGGAGATCAGCTTGGTGCTTTGTGTCCACCTAGAGGGGTGGGATAGGGAGGGTGGGAGGGAGGGGAGGCTCAAGAGGGAGAGGATATGGGGATATATGTATACATATAGCTGATTCACTTTGTTGTACAGCAGAAACTGGGAGGGGAGGCTCAAGAGGGAGGAGATATGGGGATATATGTATACATATAGCTGATTCACTTTGTTGTACAACAGAAACTAACACAACATTGTAAAGCATTTGTACTCCAATAAAGACGTGAAAAAAATTTTAAAAAAAAGAAAGAAAGGTGATTCTGTTCTCCTGTCTATGTTGTAGACCACAGCCTTGCACTTTTAGAGGCACAACCTACAATGTCCCTCCCTAGACCCTCTGTCCTCTGCCTAGGTCCTGTCTGATTTCTCTCCTTCCTTTACAGTTCAGTTTTCTTAATTTCCTTGCCTCCCCTTTCCTCTCCAGGCCCCAGTCCCTCCAGACTACACAACCACTCCTGCTGACTTTCCTAGGGCCTCCTTATGGCCATCTGTTTGCCAGTGGCTCTCCATCAGCATCTCCATCCCTGACTTTCCTCCCGAGCATGAAGTCTGCAATCCAAATGCAAAACAAACATAGGAGCCCATGCACCTGGAGGCAGCTGCTGGCAGAGGCTTCTCGGGGCAAGGGATATGACTTACTCATGTCTGAATCCCAGCCGTAATAGAGAGCAGATGCTTAATCCTTAATAAATATGTTATAGATGAATGAATGAATAAGTGAAAAATGGCAAGGGAATGACTGAAAGTAAGATAGAGGCATGCTGAATGGGAAAATGTTGGAGACATATGTGATAATTAGCACTAAGTACAGTATGGTTACAGCAGTGATCGTATCAAATGTAAAAGTGTATTATGATTAGGTAGAAGAGTATAATACGGCTGTGCAAAAAAAAATATGTTCTCGGCACTTGGTCTCATTCTCTTTGAGTATGAGAGAAACAAGGGGCATGATGGCTCGCATCCCATGTGAGAGAACAAAGGAGAAGGACTCACTCACTTAAACTCCATGCGGGTGGCAGATGGGGAGAAGTGGAGGAGAAATGGGGGAATCAGGACCTACCATAGCTGGTGTGTCTCAGGAAAGCCTGGAGAAGCATCAAATAGTGGCAGCTCTTAGAAGAGGGAGAGGTGAAGGCAAATTCCATGTAACTCTCTGGAGTGGGTGTGTCCCTTTGAAAGGCTCCAGCACCGAAGAAGGCTAATGTAAGGGATGCATGTTCTTATGAACAGACAGTATCACTGACCCGAGCCCCATAAGCTACCTGCCCACAGAGACCCTGAAGTCCTCCATCAGGTGGGACCAGGGAGGGAAGACCAAGGATCCCTTCACATCAGTCTGCCATCAAATCCTATTGACTTTACCTTCTGATGAGATAGCTGGCCATTCTGCAGATTTCCACTTTATTGCTGCAGCACTAATTCAGACATTATCATTTCCTTCCTGGACCAGAGAAATCGTCTTGTCCCTGGTCTCTTCTCCTCAAGATTACCCATCCCCAGTTCTTTATCTCTAATGCTGTCTGAATGATATTCCTAACACAAAATCTGATCATATTGCTTCACTACTTAAAATCCATCAGCTGTTCCTACTCCCTGAGCAGTACATACCAGCTCCTTAAGATGACACTTTGGGGCTCTTCAAGATGAGACTTCTTCCTACTTGTCTAGTCCCATCTCCTGCCATTACTCCTTAATTACACCTGCCCCCACCACAATTCTACGGTGCATTTATATAACACGACATCTTGTACTTTCCAGAATGCACAGTATGTTCCCCATGTTCTCTTTACGCCCAGGGCACCCTCTCCTTCTGTGGATGCACTAGCTCTAAAAGTCCAAGAGTCTCCTCCTCAAAGGAGCCTTCCCTATTACCAATCCCTTCCTCCCCACTCCAAGATAGGCACGCCCTTGTTATTGCCTGTGTTCTTTCCCATTATTTATTTCAATAACTATCGACTTATTAAGTGCCTACAATGTGTCAGGCACTGTTATAGGCACTGGCAATTAAAATGATAAAAGAAGACACGATTCCTTTCCACATGAAATGTACATTCTGTGGAAGACAGACAATGAAACAAACACCAATATATACGCAACAGTGCTGAACGAGTAAACATGAAAAATAGAAGACAGTGATAAGTGCTAGGTAGAGAATTAAAGCCAGGTTATGTGATAGAGGGACGGGGTGCTTATTATTAGACAGGGAGGGAGGTCAGGGAAGACCTCTCTACAAAGGTGGCATTTAAGCTGAGAGCAGAATGACCAGAAGAAACCAGTGAGAAGCAGGAGGAAAAGCATTAAAGACAGAAGGAAATGCTAATGTGAAGGCTTTAACGTGGAAGGAAAATGTGGAGTATTCAAAGAACATGAAAACATCAGTGTCGCTGGAATGGAATGAGCAAGGGTAGAAGAGTATGAGATGAAGCTGGGGACAGATCACTCTGGGCTTTAGGAACTAAAACAAGGGGGTGAGGTTTTTGTTCTAAGTGCAAGACAAATGGGGCAGCAAGTAGATTTCAGGAGAGGTAGTGATGTGGTCTGATTGCTGCTGAAAATTGGGAAGTCCTAGAGGTTAGTTGAAAAGAAGTTGTTCTGGAGTCAGACCTTGTGAGTTGGAAATGACAGTTCCAGAAGGGATCCAATTGCCAGGGTTTTGAACAGAGAAGCGTCCTGAATAGATGCATCTAATGATGGTGTTTCTTTTTTGTAATTTGAGGGAATATTATAATCTGTAGTCTTTCAAATTAAAAAGCAGCAAGTCTACAGGTGGTTTTAAACAGATGATTTCTCTTCAACATTTATTTACATATACTTCTAGCACACTGCTAGGTGCATGGTGGGGCACCGAATAAATATTTGCAGATGTTGGATATTATAATATCTACAAAATCAGTTTGTTTCATCTTAGAAATTTCTTATGGGAAAGAAAGGAAATTAAAGAGGGTCAGTGAGAATACAAAAGGGGGAAGGCAGATATGAGAGTCATTGAAGAGACAGAACTATACAACTTGTCGGTGGCAGAGTCTAGATTTTCAAGGCAGTACAACTGATATCATATTATTTCCCTTAAGTTTATGGGTGATGGTGGTAATATAGCACAGATATTAGTGGCCTCAGCCTAAAGGCAGAAAATGAAACCGTGAAACAAAGAGGTCTATAAGCCAAATAGCAAATAGAAATAAAGACAGGAAGAGGAGCCCAGGACAACATGAACACTAAGAATCAAAGCATATATATATATATATATATATATATATATACACATATATATATATATACACACATACACACACACACACACATATATATATATACACATATATATGTATTTAGATTCCTGATCACTGTTATTTAGGATGAAATATTAGCATGAAATATAAAGTAGCATACTTAAAAGATTTTTTAAGCCATTTGGACCATGGCTGACCTATATCTCTACAAATATAAAGGATTCATTTTGTGTATTTGATTTTATAAAATTTCTGTTTTGCTTTTCAAACAGAGAAATGAGTCACTTAGAAGACAATGTAATAATAAATTCCACTTATGAAACATCATGTGCCTACCCTCTAAGGTCAGGTCCAGAGTCTTTTCCCAGTACTGCCTGTTATGTAGTAAGTCACTGTGATGTTTGAGGGTTTGATTAATAAGCTTCCACTTACAAAATTCTGAAACTGCACTTTCTAAGAGCTAGCAGCCAGCCCAGGAGAGCGTGAACAATTTAACTACATTTTGAAAAATAGGTAATGGAAGGAAGAGTAAGAACTAGAATCAACAGACCTAAGATGGTTAAAAGGTATAAATGGAAATGAATCCAGACCTGCTTCTTAGTCCACTCACACCCTGACTAACATTGGCATAATTTAACTGTAAGTTCCCCATCTAGCGCTGCCCCACTCTGAGATCCATCTGATTGAAAACACCCCACCAGGGAAACCTGAACATCTTTCCTCAGGTCCTAGGGTTAATTGAAGCCGCTCTGAACTTGAAGATGAATTTTCACACAGAGTTCGAGGTTCCGGAATCCCAAGAGACAAATGTATTCAAGGGCAAAGGAAAAGGTCTTGTCATTGAAATATTCAAAACAATTCCAGGGCTGGAGTTCTTAGCACTTCATCACAGAGTTCCAGCCTAGTTTCAGGATGCCAGTGGAGGCAGTTCTGAGCTTAAAGCGTAGGAGGCGAAAGGGTGGGGTTCCATAAAGCTCAGTGTTTATGTGGATGTCTGCATTTTCATCTGCGAAAAGTTGTACCTTTTGTCAGAATCTCAAAGAACTCCATGATTCAATCTGTTAACATTCCTCTAAAATAGAGGAGGATCCCAAAGAGAATCGACGGAAGAAAGAAAAGACTGTTCATTCATTTAAGTTGACCAATACAGGAAATTTATGCAAGAGATAAGACAAAAGTAAAACACATTCTTACATCATTGGAGTTCAAACTCGGGACAGACTCAAACTCCTTCCTCTTCTTTTCATCATCCTTTTATCCCTATTCTCCCCAACCTGGAAAATCCTCATTGCAAGTATTTGAAAATGGTACTATAATAAAGCAAAGAGAGGGAGTGAATTGGGTATAAGTGCTCCTTTCTTCTGGTATCCCATAGAAAGGGGCTCAAAAACAGGGGCAGTCTGGCTCCTCTCTAGCCACAGACTGCAGGATTGTAGACCCTAGGACTGTATGAGATATGCCTTGTAAGTCGAGGATAAAACTCTATGTGTCTTATCTAGGATAATGTTAATAAGTTCAAGAAAGCCTTTTTCCTTGGATCTTCCCTGGATCCCAAATCCCACTGAACCCCAAGAATTTTCTCTTTCTCGTAACAATAACAGCTAACATTTACTAATCCACAACTATGTGCCAGGCTCAGACCTAAATGCTTTTCAGTGTAAACTTATTTAATCTTCACAATGATGCTACAAAGTAGAGTACTATTATTCTGTCCATTTTATAGAAGAGGAAACTGAGTCACTAACAGGACTGAGAGCTGAGGCAGAAATGGGAACTGTGTGAATACTCCACATTAGTCCCAGCAGACTCTTAGGGCTCAGAGAAAGAAATAGGCGAGCTGGGGATGAGAAAACATTTAACTGTAGTCTTGTCCCAGGACACTTGCTCAGTCTTGCATTCAACCCAGACAGAAGAGCAATCCTAGAGAAGGGGGTTGAGGGTTCACCAAGGTTTGCTCCAGGAGAGTCCCTGTAAGCTCTGCTAGGAAAAACAGCAGCTGTAGAGTCAGAGGACAGACGTTCAGATCCAGACAACATCAAGCCTAACAGTGTACCTTAGGTAAAACACCTAGCCTCTCTGTAAGACACAGCAGCTTCATTTGTAACATGGACATAGCAACTCACAAAGATGTGGGGAGGGTCAGAGTGGACAGCAGGTTTTGAAATGCTTACAAACTCTGGAAGGCTACTCAACACGAAGCTCCATGATTACTGCCCTTCTTCATTTTCGGAAGCTTTACCTGCCTGACTCAGCTCCGAACCACTTCAACTCAACCACTTCCCATAGTAAAGAGAAATGAACTTACCATCTCCTCTGTGACACAGCCAGCTTACTGCCGTCTGTGCAGCCCAGACTTCTTATAGTCTTGCTGCCTCCCCTCAGCTGTCAGGCTGTTTAGAAAAGCAACTTCCTATTCACTTTCCTGAAAGTCACCACAGCCCTTCCCATGAAGTTAGAATGTAGATAATACAGGAGCAGTGTTGGCAGCTTAGAAATAACAGTCACCGAGGAGACGGGCAGGGGGGTTTTGCCGACTTCCCTGGGAGGTGGTCCACAGACAGGGGTGAGTGTGAATCACTCCTGGACATTCCAGGCTGAGTAGTATAGGAATCGTACCCACGCCCGCAGTGGTCAGGTTTCTTTTGACGATGATATGAGCTCCAATTTAAGGTCATATATTGGAAAACTCACTTTGTCTTAATCGTAATGTCTTAGTGTAAGTTTTCCAGTTACTGTGAAGTCTCAGTGAATGTTTTCTATTCCAGCAGGCTTCTGACGGATAAGGGAGAAATATAGTAACAAAAAATAATGAGGTGGGAAAGGGAAAGCCACTAAGGGTTTTCTGGCAAATGGAGGGGTTGTTGGAAGGACTTTGGGAGTGAAAATATAAAACAGACATGGGTCATTATCAGAAAGGGACTTCTGCTTCTTAAATCAGAAAAAAGATGTAAAAATGGTTAGTGTGGGGAAGTAAAAGGCTGTGTTGCACAGTGGTTAAGAGACCCCACTTGGTTCCATGTGTGGCTCTCCTTTAGCCAAACTACTTAAACTCTCTACACCTTTTTTTTTTTTTTTTTAACTGTGAAATAGAATGATTATAGCAGAACTTCTCTTACAGGGCTGTTATGTGATTAAATGAATTGATATGTGGCGAGTGCTTGAAACAATATCTGGTCCACAGTTAGCACTCAACAAATGTAGGCTATTAGTATTACTTTTCAGATTTGCCATCAGACAGCAACATCAAGTATCAAGCATTTAGTGTCAAGTCAGAAAACCGTAACTCCAGTTTATCCCCTTGGAATTCTAGTTGTGCAGTAGCGGGTGTTATTCTTCATTCAGTCCATGATTATCATAGCTTGTAAATGGATCGATTAAAACTGGGATAAAATGGAAAAATCTGGAAGTCCAAAAATAAAGATGACTTAAAGAGCTTGGGCCTGCATTTTTACTTGGGAATTTGGGACAAAGAGGAAAGGATTAATACGTGGTAGAAATAGAAAACCTGGTGAAGGAGGCGGTGATAGAGGAATGGTAGCAGGAGAACAAGGGATGCTGAGAGAGAGGAAAGCACGAGGGACTTTGGGCAACATGATGCAGAGGTTTAGAGCCAGACTGCCTGCCTCCACCGCCTACAAGCTGTGTGACCTTGCAAGTTACTATCCTCCTGTGACTCAGTTCCTTCAGCTATGCTAACAAATAAGGATAATAGTCATCAGTTACCGCCACATGGAAATGCTTGGACAGTTACATGGATATACGTGTGAAGTGCTCAGAACAATCCCTGGCACGCTGCAGGTGCCGTGGATGCGCTAGCTATTATTTTTCTAAGACTTGCCTCCACTCCCTCCTGTTCTTATTCTCACTCTCCAGATCCTCTTCTTGACATTGCCTTATTCAAAAAAGAAAATTTCTCAGATGGATATGAGGGAAGGTGCTATGTAGACTCCAGGTTCTACCAACAATGTGTTTTAAGTGGGATAATGTTAAAGTTTAGGGAGTGTGAGGGGAGTAGAAAAGGATTCCAAGGAATAGGAATGGAAGGAAAATACCATTGACTTTGTTTAAAAGCTGTTCAGGCTGAATACCATTTGCTTGAATGGATTTAGTCTATGTAGAAAATCTATATTGTTTCTAATTATGTGGCCACTAAAAACATGATATTCTAATATAATTTAATTAGTAGTGTTACTTCTCTGTTTCATATCATGTTTTCTCATCTCTTCATATTGTACTAGAAATTCCCAAAGGGCAGGGCCCCTTTTTATATTAGTCTTGCTTTTCCTGTAGTATCTAGCAGAGGGCAAATAGACACCCAACAAATACTTGTTGACTCATTTATTAGGTGGATGGCTCTGGGTAGACACAATAAAAGTGTCCCCTCCCAACTTCCTCTCTGAATTCTGTTTATATTATTTCAGTGGTGCATTCGTATACACAGGACATATTTAAGCTCCTTCAAGGCTTCAGGCATTGTGCTAACACTAGGGATTCAATAATCAGCAACACCTTCATGGAGCTCAGAGTTGTTTTATTTAGAGGTGGGGCATTGGATACTAGATTAAAATCACACAATTAAATGCAGGAAGAAAAAAAATGATGTGGGGAAACTTTCTAGGCCATTTGAGGCTTGGAGTAGCCCAGGAGCTACCAGATAGCCACAGTGGCTGGAGGTTTGGGAAGGAAGCTGGGTTAGGGAGCACCCAGACCATGTCGGGTCCCACAGGCCATGTTAAGGTTGTATCTTCATGTGTAGCATCTGTCATCTAGTCAAATAGAAGGCAGTTAATTCTAAGGGAAGTTCCACCTGCACAGCTGGTCCTCTACTCATAGAAGACTAGGGAACTTTCTACAGAATAGTCCGTAGGATGACAAGTTAGAACTTCAAAAGAAGAACATATAGCTTTCCCCCCTCATTGTTAATGTAATACATGTTTGTTGTAAAGAAAAGAAAAACATAAAGTAGGGAAAAAATTATCCAAAGTACTGTCACCAATGGAATTGGAATCACATTGTATATTCAGCACAATGCTTTTGTCATTTGATAATATATCATAAACTTTTCTGATACAATATTTCTGCTCTAGT
Source organism: Globicephala melas (assembly GCF_963455315.2). Classification (NCBI taxonomy): domain Eukaryota; kingdom Metazoa; phylum Chordata; class Mammalia; order Artiodactyla; family Delphinidae; genus Globicephala; species Globicephala melas. The sequence goes on along the minus strand of NC_083314.1, from coordinate 59,276,063 downwards.
TACAACTAAAAAAAAAACAAAACCCTAAGGGTCTGTCACTCCCCTGATGGCTGACATAGTCATGGACAAAGCTGACCCTTACACAAATTTCATGAACCGCTAACTCTTCCCACTGAAATTCTATTTAAATTGGTCTGTGGTATTATGCTCAAGCATTTTGTTTCTCTATCTTTGCTCTGCAGTTTTTGAAAGGGAAGGAAAGGCAAGGGAATCAGTCACTGGCCAGGGTCTCAAACAGTAAACATGAACCTTCACAAAAACTATCTACACACATAACCTTAAATAGAAATTAGATTCTCAGGACACACTCCATATTACCCCATTTATGCCCACTTAGCCCCATCCAAAGTTTCATTTATTTGTCCTACCCATTTTTGTTACGGCCCATTCTGCGCTATCTTCTAAACTACTCTCTGAAGACACACAGATGAATAGGACGCAGTCCCGGCCCTGACGGAGCTCAAAGACAAGTGAAGAGATGGGTAGAGAAACATAATTAACAATATGGAGGACACAGTGTATACACACACATTCTTGTGCGAGCTCCACGAAAAGATACCTGACTCAGTCTGATGACGGCAGTGGAGAGGTGGTTGGAAAGGATGCTTAGAGGAGCATCTACTCACTGAGATGAGTAGAATACGTCAGATTCTTTTGTGCAAGCTCAGTGGTTGGACATGCACATACAGAAAATGCTCTAAACTCAGCAGATGAATTAGGAAGTGGTTTTTGTATTAGAAGTATTTTTATCTTTCCAAGAGCATATTGTGTCTGGGGCCCTTTGATCAACATAAGGCTGTGATAACCACAAAAGGGTTATCACCCACAGTTGAACACTAGAAACACAATTAAATTGGTGACCTGTCTGTACATGAACAACATTCATAGACGCTTTCAAAGTCGCTGAGGAAGTGAAACAGAGATAGTGTTACATTTTTGAGCTACTATTTTGGAGCTCCTGTTCTTGGGCCAGACCCTATGTTAAGCATTTTGGGAAGCAGCCGCATAGCACAGGGAGATCAGCTCGGTGCTGTGTGACCGCCTGGAGGGGTGGGATAGGGAGGGTGGGAGGGAGGGTGACGCAAGCGGGAAGAGATATGGGAACATATGTATATATATAACTGATTCACTTTGTTGTGAAGCTGAAACTAACATACCATTGTAAAGCAATTATGCTCCAATAAAGATGTTTAAAAAAAATAAAAAATAAAAAAATAAAAGTTGTATCTCATTGAATCCTCACAACAGCCTTATGGGTTAGTTCCAGTCTGCACAGCTGGCTCATCTACTCAGAGATTATTATGATACACATTTTATTAAAAAGTAAATTACAGCTTGGAGGGTTAAATGTCTTGCTCAACATGCCAGAGCTAATAAATGAAAAAGATGGGATTCAAATTCAAGTCCGGCTGAAATGACACTACACTAAAATGTGAGTTTTTCATTAAACTCTTTAAAAAGCACATCAAATAATTCTATGCTCCTGGCTGCTAATAAAAGGGAATTGTCTTACCAAGATGTATGATAGCCTCCTAGGGATTTGCTCTCCTTTAACAATGAAGAGATGGGAAATGGCGTCATTTGAGATTTTAATTTGGGTGACTCGGTTGTACTTAAACTGTGCTTAATAAGTGTTCTTCTCTTTCTATAGCTAGAGCTTGCTGTTTTACTCTTTGTTATTACAATAAAACTATACTTTTTCAGCTCATCTGTCAATGTACTTAATAAAACAATTCCCAAAATATAGTCTTTTGCTAAAATGAAAATAGTCTTTTGCTAAAATGAAAATAGTCTTTTGCTAAAATGAAAATATAAAAGTAATGTATTCTTTTATAAAAGCTCCATACCATACAGGAAGACAAAAAAAAAGTGAAAATCATCCATTATATCACCCTACCCAAAGATAACCACTGTTAACTTGGTAGGCTTTCAGAATTTTTTAATTCATATATTCACAAAAAGGTTTTCAACAAAAATAGATTTAAGTTTTATTTTTTATATTTTGGTTCTTAAAAGTAAACCATATACTAAGGACATCTTTTCATGTTCATAAATATATACGTACATCAGCCTTTATAAGGGCTGCATAATATTCCATTTATAATGCACCATAACTTATTTAAAATATCCCATATTGATGAAAATCTTACTATTATAAACAACACTGTAAAACATCTTAGGATATTTATCTTTACCTATATTTGTCCTATAACTTCTCTAGGAAATTTTCTAGAAGTGGATTTAATAGGCCAAAGTATCTTTGCACTTAAAATGATGACAGATATTATTTCATTATCCTCCAGATAAAAGTATAAATTTGAACTCTCATCAGTAGTATATGAAAGCGTCCATTTCCTCACTTCTGCTCTAATACTCACCTCATCAGTTTTAAAACACTTGGCCAAGCTGGTAAACAGCTACAACAAAAATCTCAGTTTTCTACTTTTTAGGACTTAGATTACTATGGCACTTACCCAATCTGTAATGTTTTGAGAAAGTAACACAAAACATTGGGACACTGCATAAAGATGCCTTGGATGTCACCTCCTGCCACTTTGCAAGCTTGGGGACTTTGATGCAGTCACTGACAGTGAAGCATGAATGGTGGCAGGCTCAACAGAGGTGAAAAACAAATGAAAAGATAGATGTCCAAAACACAAACATGGATTGCTCCCTGGGTTTTGTGGCTGCTGCTTTTGTGGTTGTTCAGCTTCTGCTTGCCTGCCTTTTACAGGATTGGTGAGTTGGCTCATTTTTAGAAAATTAGGTTATTTTATTACTGAGTTCTGGGGACTACATTGCTGGAAAATGGTTAAACTCAAAGAGGAGAATTCTGGTAAACATGAACCTGAATAATAAAAAACTCCATATGTACTCTGGAACAACACTTGGCACCCAAATATCTTGGTTATCAAAATGGGTCATTGAATGAAATACATATAAACTCCAGCTGTGACATTAAACAATAGATCATAATATAATAAAGAAGTAGAAAATCAGCAACTGTATAAAGTCATTTAGCTGGAAGTAATCAAATCAAGTCTGAGTTATTGATCCTCAAGTAATTCTATGATCCTGGCCCTTGATAAGAGGGAATTGTTTTTCTCAGAGATTTAATAGCCTCCCTGAGGATTTACTTATGAGATGATGGGGACCGTGAATGACCCTAAATGAAATGTTGGGGTCCCACCACTGCAAGGCAAGTTTAGTTCTAGATGTTATTATCCAAGGGGCAGAGTGGTTCTTTCTGAACGGAGTGGTCTGCTGGTAATCGCCAAACACCTTTTGGGTTGAATCCATTTTATCCATTCTACCTTACTCGGAACTTCAAGCTTTCAGTAGTCTGCTTTTTATAAATACTTGGGCTGTGTGGCCTTGGACAAGTGACTCGACTTCCCTTAGTTCAGTTTTCCCTTTGTGACCTATTGTCAACAATGAAGAGGTTGCATAATGCACCATGACCAACTGAGATTTACCCCAGGAAGACAGAACTGTTTTAACATTAGAAAATCAGTTATGTAATTCTTCGTGTTAACAGATTAAAGAAGAAAAAAATGTAACCTTCTCAATACACAAAAAAATGTTCAATGAAATTCAACATCCATTTATTTAAAAAAATTAGAATGTTAGGAAACTTCCGTAATGTGATAAATGTTATCTACAAAGAAAATCTATAGTCAGCATTATAGTGAACGGTGAAACACTGTAAACATTCCCTTTAAGATCAGTAACAAGACAGGATCCCATTATTTCCACTTCTATTCAATATTGTTCTAGATGTCTTAGACAAGAAATAAAAAACAAAGAATAGAGAATGTTCTAATTTCATTCTTTTACATGTAGCCGTCCAGTTTTCCCAGCACCACTTATTGAAGAGACCGTCTTTTCTCCATTGTATATTCTTGCCTTCTTTGTTGCAGATTAATTGACCATAAGTACATGGGTTTATTTCTGGCTCTCTATTCTGCCTATTGATTTATGTGTCTGTTTTTGTGTCAGTACGATACTGCTTTGGTCACTATAGTTCTATAGTATAGTCTGAAGTCAGGAAGCGTGATTCCTCCAGCTCTGTCCTGCTTTCTCAAGGTTGTTTTGGCTATTCAGGGTCTATTGTGTTTCTACACAAATTTTGAAATTATTTGTTCTAGTTCTGTGAAAAATGCCATTGGTCTTTTGATAGGGATTGCATTGAATCTGTAGATTGCCTTGGGTAGAATGGTCATTTTAATGATATTAATTCTTCCAATCCAAGAACATCGTATCTTTCCATCTGTGTTGTCTTCAGTTTCTTTCAACAATGTCTTATAGTTTTCCTAGTATAGGTCTTTTACCTCCTTGGGTAGGTTTATTCCTAGAGAGTTTATTCTTTTTGGTGAGATGGTAAATAGTATTTTTTAAATTTCTCTTTCTGATATTGTTGTTAGTGTATAGAAATGCAACAGATTTATGTATATTAATTTTGTATCCTCAACTTTACTGAATTCATTGATGAGCTCTAGTGGTTTTCTGGTGGCATCTTTAGGATTCTCTATGTATAGTATGATGCCATCTGCAAACAGTGACAGTTTTACTTCTTTCCCAATTTGGATTCTTTTTTATTTCTTTTCCTTCTCTGATTGCCATGGCTAGGACTTCCAAAACTATGTTGAATAAAAGTTGTGAGAGTGGATATCCTTGACTTGTTCCTGATCTTAGAGGAAATGCTTTCAGCTTTTCACCATTGAGTATGATATTAGCTGTGGGTTTGTCATATATGGCCTTTCTTATGTTGAGGTATGTTCCCTCTATGTCCACTTTCTGGAGAGTTTTTATCAGAAATGGATGTTTGATTTTATCAAAAGCTTTTTCTGCATCTATTGAGGTGATTATATGGTTTTTGTTCTTCAATTTGTTAATGCGTTCTGCCATTTGCAACAACATGGATGGACTTGGAGGGTATTATGCTAAGTGAAATAAGTCAGACAGAGAAAGACAAATACTGTATGATATCACTTATGTGTGGAATCTAAAAAGTACAAAAACTAGTGAATATAACAAAAAAGAAACAGACTCACAGATATAGAGAACAGTCTAGTGGTTACCAGTAGGGAGAGGGAAGCGGGGAGGGGCAATATAAGGGTAGGGGATTAAGAAGCACAAACTATTATGTATCAAATAAGCTACAAGGATATATTGTACAACACAGGGAATATAGGCAATATTTTATAACAACTATAAATGGAGTATAATCTTTAAAAATTGTGAATTACTATATTGTATACCTAAAACATATAATATTGTACATTAACTATACTTCAATTAAAAAAAAGACGAGGAATAAAAGGAAAAAAGATGTAAGGACTTGAGAATAAGAAATAAAATCGTCTTTATTTGCAAATGATGTAATTGTCTGGTAGAAAACCTCAGTGAATCTACAGATAAATTATTAGAACTAGTAACAAAACTTTAAAATGTGACTTAATAAAGAAATAATATATAAAGTTAAGTTTCAATTCTAAGCATCAACCCCAAGAATTAGAAAGTCTGGTGTTTTTATAAGAGACTTTTAAAGTGTTATAAAAACTTCACATACCTGGGGATAAACCTAACAAAATGTGTGAGCCTTTGTAGCAAAAATTATAAAACCTTAGTGAAAACATTACAGAAACAAAAAGATACATTATGTTTATGAGTCATAAAAATATAGATACTCCTAAAATTAATCTAATTCTATATAATCCCAATTATAATAAAAACCCCAGTAGATATTTTTTTTGTTATAGAGCTTCTTATTAACTTAATAACTGTTTATTGATCACCTAGTTCTTGCCAGACGGTGTACTAGGCATGGTAAAATGTAGCAATGAGCAAGACATATCCTTCTCCTTATGGACCTTAGCCTAGAGGGAGAAACTGACTTAAAATCAGCAATACTAGTATGCAATGTTGATTATAGGCTGTGTGAGTGACATTGTGCAGATGATAAAATTAAAACTTAAGCAAGTTCGTTGCCTTGTCCAGGACTGCAGAGCTAATACTAGAACCACTTCTTAAATCCAAGGTCATGAAGTCTGACTTCAAAGCCCCTGTTCTTCCCATGTCACCATGCAGGTTTCCAAGACCCCATTTGGCCAAAAGTTCAGCCACTGCACATTCCTCTGTGTACCTGTATGGAGCCACAAATGCTTCTGAAATATCCACAAAGTATATATGACCTGGACACAAAGCTGCACAAATTAAGAGCTGCAGCAGCAACAAAGTGCATGTAGTGTTCACTTACGCCAGCACCACCGGGCTCTGTGTTTAGGCAAAGTTGGCAGTTGCTGTGATGTGATTTCAGGGATGCTTCTCTAAAAAGCTCTCCTTCCTGGACCAGCTCAGTTTCTAAAAAATTCCATGATTGGACAGTCAGGTTGCAGGATTCCTAGGAAGATTGTGCAATAAAAGAAAATGTCAGCAATCTCCTTGTCTCCAATGCCATTACTTCAGTGGGGTTTCTTTTTCAGTAACTATAGTAATAATGACAAAAAGGCTCGACCCTATATCACAAGTGAGTAAGATTTTGCCACAGTCTGGCTTGCCTAACCTCAGTACCCAGATGCATCGTGGAGAGAACATCTATGTACAGCCATGCCTCAGAAATGGGATCTGAGATCTGTACCCCTAGTCCTAGCTAATGAAACCCTGCAGCTCATCTGGCAGGAGTTCTGGGCTTCCACTCCATCTAGCCTGCTACCTTGTCCTTGCCCTAGGAAGCTTCAGTAAGTAATTTAAGACAAATGCTTGAAACTATCTTTTCAGGTTTGTGAATGACATAATGAACATCAATAAATCAAAATCATGGAGACTAGGGACTTCCTTGGCAGTCCAGTGGTTAAGACTCTGCACTTCCAGTGTAGGGGGTGTGAGTTCAATCCCTGGTCGGGGAACTAAGATCCCACATGCTGTATGGTACAGCCAAAAAAAAAAAAAAAAGATTTAAAAAAATCTTGGAGACTAAATAGGAAGGAGAAGAAATGCTTCATAATAAACAGGAACCAAGCCAGGAGCTGAGAAAAGCCTTTCTCTAGAAAGTATTTTACTTTATGAACCTGAAAAATCAGGAGACTATTTTATACAACTGGCTATTTGCTATGTGCAATGAGACAAAAGAGAATATGGCATCAGGGACAGGTGTGAGAAAAAACAAGTTCGATGCAATATGTGACAGAGCAAAGAAAATAATGGCAGTAAGCAGTAAAAAGCAGAATTGTTACAGCAGAGAAGTAAATGCACAAGAAAGTGTCTATGTTGTAATGATTGAGAACTTGGCTCTTCGATCAGACAGATTTGGCTGTAATTGAATTACAGTTCTGCCACTTATCAGCTGTCTGACCTTCAGAAATTCACTAGAGCTCAATGCTTCAGTCATAAAATGAGGATAATAAGAGGATTAAACAAGATAATGCATTTATAGTGCTTCACATAGTACCCAGCACCTAGCAAATGCTCTAAAAACTAATACCTATTATTATTTTTATTCTAACCTATAAACTTGACATTTATCCTTTGGATTTAGATTTAAGCATTCAGGATCCTCTGCTAAAGTGCCAACATCCCTGGGAAAGGTAGACCTTATTATTGTTGTTGAGCATCTGCTTTGTACAAGGCAAGTTTATTAAACAACTACCTAACTAAAAAGGGGGAAGAGACGACCAGTATTTTGAAGAGTGAGGTAACGTGTGTTTCCCCATTGTGACCATGATAACACCAGATCAAGGGAGACACAGAGGGGAGCACGAGATTTCTGGCTCTTCCCATTTCCATGCACATGACTGACCTCACTGTTCTAGAAGAATGCTGAATGGTATTAGCAGACCCCATTCTTTAGTGTGGAATGACAAATTGTTTTCCATTGCCTGTAAAAGATTCATATTCTCACTAGGGTCTCCTATATCTTACTAGGTTTGTCAACTCATATTCCTCTCCTTAGGAGACACTTGATCTCCAAGTATCTCTGACATAAAGACACAATTACATACAAAAGATCGTAGCATGGTCTAGGGATATTGCCTTATTCAAACTATCTCTAAAATCCCAACTGGGTTGATAGGAGGTGGTGAAATAATGGAAAACTACTGGGTTAAGTCATTTCTAGGTGGTGTATATCTACTGATGAAGAAGACCATAATCACAGACTTGTTAGTGAGCAATAGGAGATTGCAGATGGTGATAAGGAGAATGGGGCAGCACCAGAGACCAATTTAAACCACGTCACACCTGGGCCTGGCTCCAGCTTTGGTTTGGGCGCTCCTACGGGAGCAGCGAGACGGCAGCATCTTTTCCTGTCTTCAAGTGCCTCAGGAATTACACGGGAAGTCAGTTACACCGGCCTGGCAAATTTGGATGACAAACAGTGGATGTCTTTCCCAGGCATCATTACACTTCCCCTGTTAACACTTCCCATTGTGGAAAAATCTAAACAAGGCAGAATTAACGGGAATCCGACATTTTCCTTTCTATAGTGAAAAGTTTCCTTGACTAACTCCATGAGGAAACTACATGTTGGGGGGTTAGGAAATTAGAGAAAGAAAGCCTTAACACCAGTGCATAATTATTTTTTAACTCTATGTGTTGAAAATAAATATCTGATCAAAAAATGTTACACATGCAACAGGTTGCCCTAAAGCAATGATGAAGAACAGTCTATACACAACAATACGGATGAGTCTCATAGATGAAATGCTGAGTGAAAAAAGAAAACATAAAAAAAGAGAACATGTTGAAAGATTCTATAGATAAAGTGCAAAAACAGGTTGGACCAACCTGTGCTGTTGGAAATCAGGAAAGCGGTTACCCTTGACTGAAAAAAGTAGTGGAGGAAGCTGCTCGGGTGTGGTAACGATCTGTTTCTTGATCTGGGTGCTGATTACGCAGATGTGTTCAGCTGGTGAAAATTCATCAAGCTGTACATTCTTGACCTGTACCCTTTTTCACGTGTATTTTATACTTTGAAAAAGTTCAAACAGTAATTAGCAATCAAGACTAGCTAAGTGGGCTTCCCTGGTGGCGCAGTGGTGGAGAGTCTGCCTGCTGATGCAGGGGACACGGGTTCGGGCCCCGGTCCGGGAAGATCCCACATGCCGCGGAGCGGCTGGGCCCGTGAGCCATGGCCGCTGAGCCTGCGCGTCCGGAGCCTGTGCTCCGCAACGGGAGAGGCCGCAACAGTGAGAGGCCCGCGTGCCGCCAAAAAAAAAAAAAAAAAAAAAGACTAGCTAAGTTAGCCTCAGCATTCTGGCTTGATAATGGTTTCATCTTTCTAGAAAAGAAGCCATCAATCATTTTAAGATGGGGCAAATTTAGGAGGAAATCTGAAGTTAAAAAATTCAGAACTTAGGTTTATTGGGTCATTTACTGAGCCATTAGGTTTACTAGGTTTATAGGTTTCTTTTCCACAGGTTACAGCAACATAGGTTTATTCCTTGATTCCAGCCCTTGAGGAGTCAGAGCACTTTGTCTTTTTCTTCTAAAAAGACAACCTCCACCTCCAACACCTGAGACATGCATTTAACCACACTGGGTAACCATGGAAAGGTATCGGTAGGAGAAATTTGGTTTTATGTCCTATCAGATACAGAAAGTATTTAAAACTTTCCAGGGGAAGAGAGTCTGAAAACAAATAAATGTATGTTACAGATGGACATTCTAGACTTCTCTTTCTTCTTTCTCGAGATCTGTTCCCTATGTCCCTAGAGACTGTCGCATCTGCTGCTGCTGCTTCCTCCCTCACCCCCAGAGCCAGCCCTGAAAGAGCAGACTAGGGCCAAGGAGGGCTTCCCAGAAAAGCACAGATGGAAGTCACCTTAATAAGGAAACATTTTAAAAACTCACTTGAAATCCTAACACCCAGAGATAATAGATATATAAATAAGCACATATATATACACACATGTATATACATATATCATTCTAGACTTCTTTTTCTTACTAGCACTGAGTGTTGCTTATAACACATTTCACTAAAAAGGGCAGGGGTTGAAATACTTTATGGTATAAACCTGAGCATTCATATTAAAACAAAATGTTCACTTTATTAGAGAAATTATGACTTATTGAGCAAAAGCCAGGTACCGTATGTAGATGATATTTAATCTCACAGTGGACTTTAATCTCATAACAACCCTGCAGCACTGACATATCCTCTGTTTTATACACAAATGTGGAAATGGAGCCTCAGAGAGATTAAATAAGTGTGGCAAATTCATTTAATTCAGAAGTGGAAGAGTCAGGATTTGGACCCAGTTCTGAATGATTTAGAAGGCTTTGGTCTTTCCTTATAACATACCTCTCGTGAAGAGTAAGCCCTTACTGGTGTTTATCTTATTTGATTTAAATCAAAATTTTGAATTAAAAACTTTGAGTATAGTGTGAGATCTTCTGAAGCCAAAGGACTCTTATTCAATATTTAGTTGAAATATTTAGTGGTTTTTATTTATTTTGACCACAGAGGTGAATCATGGAAAAAGTCATTGTGAATTTTTTTTTCCTTTGAACATCAGTTTTCCCCCCCCCAGCCCCACTAAAAGATAATTTCTTAATCAAAATTCAGTTTTTATAGCATTTTCCCAAGATTAAAAGGGCTCTATCATTTTCTGTAATGATAAAATTAATAGGTTATTCTTGTTTTTAAAAATTGGATATTACAAAAAAATCATAAATAATAAAATTTTTTAAATTGCTTGAACTCCTAGAAAATAGTGGTTAAGAATTTGATATAAAATACACACACACAGGACTTCCCTGGTGGCACAGTGGTTAAGAATCCGCCTGCCAATGCAGGGGTCATGGGTTTGAGCCCTTGTCCAGGAAGATCCCACATGCCGTGGAGCAACTAAGCCCATGCGCCACAACTACTGAGTCTGTGCTGTAGAGCCCGCGAGCCACAACTACTGAGCCCGTGCACCTAGAGCCCGTGCTCCGCAACAAAGACAAGCCACCGCAATGAGAAGCCCGCGACCCACAACGAAGAGTATCCCCCTCTCGCCGCAACTAGAGAAAGCCCGTGCACAGCAATGAAGACCCAACACAGCCAAAAAAATATAAGTAAATAAATAAATAACTGTTTAAAGTCCTTAAAAAAAATATGCACACACACATATTCCTAAACTTCTTTCTCTTTATAAATGCATGTATGGATTTTAATAAAAACTGAGACTAATATCCTTTGAATAAAAATAAATAAATCCAATATTACATGCTTTCACACCATGCCTTTACTTTATAGCGTTTACTACAGTAGTCAGGAAATAATGATTTACATCATCGTTAGTATTGCTAGTAGTTAAGTGCCCTTTGGAGCTAGACTCCCTGGTCTTTAATCCCAGATCTGTCATTGACCAGCTGTGTAATCCTGGGCAAGTCATCCTTCTTCCTCAGCTTCTTTATCTGCAAAACAGAAAAATAATATCTACCTCACAGGGTTGGTGTGAGGATTAAATAAATATATGTAAAACACGTAGAACAACATATGTCACATATTAAACCCAAATGTATTAGCTATTGTCTTAGTTGCCTAATGTTTTTCTTTCCAGTAAGTTCCATGCATGCAGGGACAAAGTTGATCTTGTCCCCAATTGTGTCCTCAGCCTGGTACATAGTGTGTGGTCAGTAGCTGTTGACTGTTATTATTAATAGCATTCAATAAGCATCTGTTGAATGGATGAGGGAATACCCATTTACAGCTAAGGTATTTGATATTGATAGAGTAGTAAGAAAAGCCCACATTTTAGAATCAGACAAACAGATTACAAAGCCTTATTCCTCATCCTTAACTATTTACTTTCTTAGGGGGAAAGAGAGGTCAACATATTGAACTTTTATGACCCTGATTTCCCATTTGTAAAATGGAGATAACAGTTCCTTCTTGCAACATTGTTACGTGGATTTGAGACAATTGTGTTAGTTTATCAATAAAGAGTAACTATTTCTTGTACAAATATCACATTATAGTATCCAGAGTATTATGTAACCCTAAGGGGTGTGATTCATGTGTAATACAACATAAACGGTGTCCCCTGGAATAGTCACTGCAGGAGCTTTGAGGGTATCCACATTACATTTATAAAAATGACAAAGTAGCCCTGTATTAGAGTCTCTCGGTTTGGATATTTTGGGGGTCCATAAGAGCAATTTAGGAGCAACGTTAGCTGCAGAGACCTTCTGCAGGTGATATTTTCATTTTAAAGCCATGGAAAATAAGACATAGCTATGCACTCAGGACCTGGGGTTAAACTCAAGCCTTTTAAATTCCAAGTTCACTATTCTCTAAAGCCCAGTAAATACAGGGTCAGAGAAAGAAGGGTAAAGCAAACTCTGATTAACTAGTGTCAGTGTTTGTGCTAACTGCTCATTTATCATTCAGCATCTACCAGATGCTCCAGAGCTAAGGAACAACAACTCCATTCTGCACCCCATCTCTGTCCTGCATCCTAGGGTGGATGCTGTTCAACTGGTATTCACAGTCAGGACGGAGTCTCAGAATACAAAGGGAACCTCCTCTCCAATCAGATGAACAGGATATCTGGCAATAACAAGTTGCTTCTGAGGAAAAGTGAGTTTCTTGGCATACTCCTTGTCAGCATTACAAAGCTGAAAGTTAGATTTATCTTCACTTATGGCAGCACACCCTGCTGCCCAAATGCCTTGTTTGTGTGCCTTTGCTATTGTTGGTGGGGTGCATGAGTCAGAACCCCAGCCCACAGGTTTTCCCAGGACTTTCTTATTATGGGCATGATCCGAAAGTGTTTGATAGGTAGTCATAGGCTGACACACAAAAGAGCCAACCTGGGGGCTGGCTAGGGCTTGGCCAGGGAGGCAAGCTTGGGCATTACATTTCAATAGAGCAGGAAGGGGAAGTGGTGGCCTATAACCTCAGGGAATATTTCCAGATGACCCACCGAATCTCTCTCCTGCTTTGAGGAAGTGGCCTAGCCTACAATAGCACCAGCCATGGGAGAAATGCAAACCCTAACCCGGAGAAGCAGACCCTTACCCAGAGGGGAATAGTTCAGGGCCACCACCAGATTCTGTTACAATTTTTAAAAGCACTCAAGAGTTGGCAAAAAATAAAATCTTGGGTTAACTGTAACTAGAATATTGGCTTTCTCTTTGTGGAAGAGTTGGTCAATCATACCTGTCTGTACCAGTTCCCCCAAAGAACAGAAAATATACTGAGGTCGTAGCAAGAGGAATTTAAGCTAGATGTAAAGGAGAACTTCCTGAATACTAGTTTAATTACATGTTGGAACTATTTTTTTTTTTCCAGGGGAGAACTGTTCAGAGTCCTTCCTGCAAAAGGAAAGCTAAAATGATCTTGTAGCTAACCAGACCTCTGCAGGGTTTGGATCCATGCTGACATTTATTCTGTTATCCCTGAGATGAAGTGTGTTGGAATAAGTGAAAATGTTTTGTATTAGTATTTTTTCATTTTTATTTGCAACCCATAAATAGATGCATTAGGTTTTTTTTTAATTGAAGTATAGTTGACTTACAATGTTGTATTAGTTTCAGGTGTACAGCAAAGTGATTCAGTTTTCAGATTGTTTTCCATTCTAAGTTATTACAAGATATTGAATATAGTTACCTGTACTACACAGTAGGTCCTTGTTGTTTACCTAGTTTATGTATAATAGTGTGTATCTCTTAATCCCAAACTCCTCATTTATCCCTCCCCCACCCCTTTCCCCTTTAGTAACCATAAGTTTGTTTTCAATGTCTGTGAGTCTATTTCTGTCTTGTAAATAAGTTGATTTGTTGTCATTTTTTAGATTTAACATATAAGTGATACCATATGATATTTGTCTTTGACTTACTTCACTTAGTATGATAATCTCTAGGCCCATCCATGGTGCTGTAAATGGCATTATTTCATTTTTTTATTATATATATCTTTATAGATGGATTAGGTTTTGATCTTGATAATTCTAACATTTATGAGCACAGTTGCAAGCAATTTTCAGGAGTTAATTATCTAGCTGTGGCCAATTTCAGGAGTTAATTATCTAGTAGAAGAATCATACACATAAATAAGATATGTATGACACAATGGGAATTCAGAGTTCTGTTGAATTTTAGTAGAGGAAAAGATTACTCCAATTTAGAAATTTAGGAAAAATCCCCTTTTGTGAGCTGGGTCTTATAGGATGGGCTAGACTTAAATAAATGGAGAATGGGGAAAGTGGAGGTAATGGCTCAAGTAAAGATTCGGAAACAGAAAAGCACAGAGTGAATTCAAGGAAAAGCAACTACTCTAGTGTGTCTGGAACCTAAGTTGAGGTTCAGAGACTGCGCTGGCCAGACCTCCAGTGCACAGTGCAGTGCTGAATAGAAGTAGTCGTGGCTAGTGTGTGGTTGGTGTGTCAGTACAGGTTCTCCAAGAAATAGGCACTTAGATGGGTAGACGTTCAAGAGCTGTGTTGACCATTAAGTTGTTCTTAGTATTTTCTTTAAAAGAAACACCTGTGAAGGATAAAGGGAACAGAGCAGAAGTAGATAGGAAGAGCCTCCAGGATGGGGTACAAGCATGGCACCTATAAAAAGAAGAGAAGGGAAGGAGAAGTGAGTAGGAAGGATTTCAGACTGTAGCACAGCCCTGAGACAGCTTCAGCCAGGCCAAAAGGGAATCCTTGAGGCAAGGTTGCCCATTAGAGGAGTCCACACCCATATGATGGGCTCAAGCTGTATTAGAAATTTTGTCAGTCACTGACTGAGAGCAGCCTGAATGATGTGTAGCCTCAGCATGAAAGTGGTGGTGGATCCAGAGGGGTAGCAGCTAGGAATGTCAGTCAACTTGGCTCCCTAAACAGGAGATCTGAGTGGTGAATTTCACGGGCTACTACAGTTGGTCAGTAGCATTGGCTCACCCCCAATTAAAGAGGCACAGCTTCTAACAATTCACCATTAAGGATGATGTTTGTCATAGTGTTTACTAGGAATCCCTTTTTTTTTGGTTAAGGAAATTCCCTCTTCTAGCTTGCTAGAAGCTTTTCTTTTCCTTTTTAAGAATCATGAATTCTTTTTTTTTGCAATATTGATTGAGTTGATTATGGGGTTTTTCTCCACTAAGCTATTAAGAAGGTGATTATGGCTAGAAATTTTCTAATGCAAATTCTACCCTTATAGTTCAGAAATAAATTGAGCATGAAGTTATATTTTTTATTTTCTGCTATATTTGGCTTGCTAATACTCTGTTTAAGATTTTTTCACATATATCCATAAATGAGATTGGACTGTAATTTCTTTTTCTTGCAAAGTCTTTATCTGGTTTTTAAATCAAGGATATTTTGGCCTCCATAAAATAATTGGGGGATAGTTCTTTTCATATCTCTAGAAAATGTTGGATATATTTGGAAAAAATCTGGGTAGTTTTTTTTTTTTTAATTCGTAGAACTCACGTGTAAAACTATCTGAGCCTGATGTTAACTTTGTGGGAAGAGTTTTAACTCCAGTTTCAAATTCTTTATTGATTATAGGAGACCATTCAGGCTTTTTATTTCTTCAGGAGTAAATAGTAAATTTGGCAAGTACGTTTTTTTCAGCAAATTTGTTTATTTTGACTATTACCAAATATATTTTTATTAAGTTGTTCTTAATGTTTTAATTAAAGAAAAATCATCTCTGATATCATTAGCTGTATCTTTTCTATACTCCTAATGTTGTATATTTATACCATTTTTCTTTATTTCCTTGATCAGTTTGTCTACTTTTTGATCCTCTTTGATTCTCTATTTTTTTCTATATATTAATTTCTGCTCTTAAATTTATTATTTCTCTCTTTTTTTTACTTTCTTATGGTTTATTCTATCATTTTTGTCCTCTAACTTCTTAAGTGGGGTGTTTAATTTTTGCCTTTTTGCTTTTCTAATATAAGCATTAAAATGATAAAATTTCCTTGATATTTCTTTTGCTGTACTCCACAATTATCAAATGTAGTATCTTAAATATTATTCAATTATAATCAAATTTTTGTGATTTTTTTGACTTAGGAGTTATTTAAATATTTTAAAATTATTAAGCATACTGGGATTTTCAAAAGTTTATTTTTTTTAATTAACATAACAGAGGAAGCTTTGATCTGTATGATTCTGGTTCTTTAAAACTTACTGACACCTGCTATATAGTCTATGATATGATCTATTTCTGTACATGTTCCATGTGTAATAGAATTGATTAATTGTTGTGTTCTATACACCTCCATGAAATCAAACATAGACGTTTTTGCATGAGGAGTGCAGTTGAATATACTCTTTGATGAAGATGAGAGGCCTGATATCTATAAAGCTGGGCTCTTTAAACATATTGCAGTGTAGCAACAAGCAGTAGTTTCTAATCTCTGGGCCTTAACTTCCCTCTGGGTAAGGAGCTTTTATTTTTAGCATCCATATATAATCTGTATTTTCTCAGTTAGTGGGTAATAAAAATAACTACTATCCTGTAATTTTTAAACTTTAATGAGTATTCTTCATAATAGAAAAGTTCAGAAACTACTCCGGTGAGTATATGCTTTCTAAGGAAATACTGATTTCTCTAGAACATTCACACAGTGCTTCAGAAGTAACTAGCACAATTGTGCAATGTCATAGGTATCATCAAACATGCCTCCTGTCTGTTAACTCTAAATCCGCCTGAAACTGACCACATAATCAAAAATGAGCTCAATGGACAGGTCCCAGCACACTGAGACAGGGGAGGCTAGTTTGCATGAGGGTTTCTGTCAAAACTCTATTTTGGAAACTAAACTCGGATTGCTTTCATTTAAGGGTCAGAATTGATTCAAACCCACATCTTTAAAATCCCTTAGTTTGGGAACTTTTTCCATCCTCAGTCTCCTCCACCACTTGTCTTCGTGAATCCAAAGCCATTTTGACATATCCTTGACTCAATCCTATATTAAGAATAAAAGAGATATGTTCAAGCAGAGGAAATATAACAAAGGAGGGACTTTCCTACAAGATCTTTGTAAAAGAAAAAAAAAAGAACATTTGCATAAACCATTTTTAACCAGAGTCTTTGTTTTGTGTCTTTCCTTTCTGAATTCTTTGTTACACTCCCTTGCAGTCCCCCTCCCAGTCTCTGGACCCCAACCAGTGACCAAAGCCTTGATCATGTTTCACTTTGGAATCTTCCTGGCTCCACCGTAGTCATCATGCTTGAATGATTACATTTACTGGCCAGTCTCCCTCCTTCCGCTTCTTTCCATTCCTAAACCCCTAGACGTGCTGATCTTCCCAGAACATCATTGTGATCCTGTCCCTCTCCTGCTCAAGTTTTCCCAGAAACTACCGAGTAAACTTCATCAGTGTTAGTCTGGTGTTTAAAGCTATTCTGTACCTTTTCCATTGCTGGTTCTCTGCTAAGCTTATAAACCTGTCTGACATCTCTGACTTCAATACCTTTGTCTTGGATACTTAACTTACCTTCTGGTTCCTAATTAGACCTCCCTCAGAATCTACTTTAGCTATAAATTCTGCTGTCCTTTGACAAGTGGCCCCTGTCTACTCTGGACCGTGGTGTCTCTTAGCTTGCACACCCAGCATGCCATAGTTCACACTGCCTCCACTTGCAGTTAGAGGTGTTTTCTTCCCTCCACCTCCAGATGCTGGGTCCCTCAGGGCATGACTCAGCCCCTGTGTGTTCCAGCCTCTGGTAACATTTCTTATAATAGGGAGTTTGCAGTAGATGTTTAATTGGTTAGTTGAAAACCCCTATCCCATGCCATCAGCCCCTCTTCACACTAAACATGCCCATATAATTTAACACTCAATAACCATTTTGAGCATCTATTGACCTCCATATATAGAGATGTGTTCTAAGGATGCTGAGATCAAGAAACACAGCCTGTTCTCTCAAGGTCACTTTCTTGGATGATTTTGGTGTGAACTGGGGAATGGACACATTCTTTTCGCCTGCTCAAGGAGCCCAGCATTAGTATTTAAAATCAAATCTGGGACTTCCCTGGTAGCGCAGTGGTTAAGAACCCCCCTGCCAATGCAGGGGACATGGGTTTGAGCCCTGGTCCGGGAAGATCCCACATGCCGTGGAGAAACTAAGCCCATGCACCACAACTACTGAGCCTGTGCTCTAGAGCCTGCCTGCCACAACTACTGAACCCACGTGCCTAGAGTCCGTGCTCCACAACAAGTGAAGCCACTGCCATGAGAAGCCTGTGCACTGCAACGAAGAGTAGCCCCTGCTCATCGCAACTAGAGAAAGCCCATGCACAGCAATGAAGACCAAAGTGCGGTCAAAAAATTTAAAAATTAAAAAATAAAATAAAATCCACTTTGAGTGATTTTTTAAATTCCCTTTTCAGCATTAGACACAGAGCTCCTTTATTTTATTTTTAATTTATTTATTTTTAAAATTTATTTTATTTATTTTTTAATGTATTAGTTTAATATCTTTATTTTATTTATTTTTGATTTTATTTATTTATTTATTTTAAATGTGTTAGTATCTGCTGCACAGCAAAGTGATTCAGTTATACATATATATTCTTTTTCATATTTTTTCATTATAAGATATTGAATATAGTTCCCTGTGCTATACAGTAGGACCTTGTTGTTTATCTATTTTATATAGTTTGTATCTGCTAGTCCCAAACACCTAATTTATCCTTCCCTACCACCTTTCCCCTTTGGTAACCATAAGTTTGTTTTCTGTGTCTACGAGTCTGTTTCTGTTTTGTAAATGTGTCCATTTGTGCCATATTTTAAATTCTGCGTATAAGTGATATCATATGATATTTGTCTTTCTCTGTCTGACTTCACTTAATATGATAATCTCTAGGTCCATCCATGTTGCTGCAAATGACATTATTTCATTCTTTTTTATGGCTGAGTAATATTCCACTGTGTATATATATCACATCTTCTTTATCCATTCATCCGTTGTTGGACATTTAGGTTGTTTCCATGTCTTGGCTATTGTAAATAGTGCTACTGTGAACATTCAGGTGCATGCATCTTTTCAAATTAGAGTTTTCTCTGGATATATGCTCAGCATCATATGTAGCTCTATTTTTAAAGTAACCTCCATACTGTTCTCCATAGTGGCTGCACCAATTTACCTTCCCACCAACAGTGTAGGAGAGTTCCCTTTTCTCCACATTCTCTCCAGCACTTACTGTTTGTGGACTTTTTAATGATGGCCTTTCTGACTGATGTGGGGTGATACCTCGTTGTAGTTTTGATTTATCTTTCTCTGATAATTAGTGATGTTGAGCATCTTTTCATGGGCCCGTGGACCATCTGTATGTCTTCTTCAGAAAAATGTCTACTTAGGTCTTCTGCCCATTTTCTGATTGGGTTGTTTGTTTTTTGGTATTGAGTTGTATGAGCTGTTTGTATATTTTGGAAATTAAACCCTTGTCACACACAGCTCTTTTTAATATCACCTTTCCTTACTTGTTAAACAGACACTTACTAACCATGTGGACTTAAGTTATTTAATGTCTCTGAGCCTCAGTTTCCTAAAATTTGAAATGGGGATAATAATACCTGTGGCCAAGGATTAAATTCTATGAGGAATGTAACCCAGATGTCAGGTAGGGTCTCTCTGCCCCTTAAAATCCAGATTATTAATGGATTATTATTAATAGATTATACAATGCATTATACTACCAATCATTATGGAAGCCCAAAACCCTCTCTGAGGGTTCTCAAAATTCTCAGACAGCTTAATTTTCATGGTCACTTTGGTACTGATTTTCTTCTAAATATTTTGTTTCTGCCAAAATATTTTGTTCCAACTTTGCTTTTTGTGGCTGTTCTTTCATATCTGCTGTTTTCCCAAACTAAGGAAGCAGTCTCTTTACCTTAAACTCCTCCTTCAAAGCAACCTGAATACAGGTCTGTGTTTGTAGTAGAATATTTACAGGTTTGTGCTTGCAGAGAATAGGAACTTTGAATGGGAAGAGCATAGATGTCCAAAGGATAACTTAATTAATTTTCCACAGTGTGGTTTGGATCTAAAGCCTCTTTCTTGCCTCATCTCTTCTCATTAAATTACTATGGAGTTAGGTCTGTTTCAGACGTGTGTCAAAGAACAGAGCACAGTCTTAGGGGTGAAAACTAGGGCCACGCATGGGAGGCAGGTAACATTCAGGGGACAGATTTTTCTTATCAGAGCTAAATCATAAGATTAAATCTTAATTTAATAAACTATTTCTCAAGGAAACTAAAATAATATAGCCCAGGTCCACTGAGCTCTGGCAAACAAATCCAGAGGAATGGATCATTCTGTGTCCCTTGGATTCTGTTGATTTCACAAAGGCTGGTATTCCGGGTTATGGGAGAAAGGGTTTATTTCATTTAATCTGGAGCATAACTGTGTAAGGAAGAGAATGGTATCCCTATTTCATAAATAAATCTGGAATTCAGAGAGGTTAATGACTTACAGATTCACCCCATAGAGGCAGAGACAGGATCCCAACCAAGTGGGTCTGATTCCCCAAACCATTCCCTTCCATCTCACCGCAGCAAGGGCACAGGTAGCAGAGCTGACCTTCTGCCGTGAAAATCTGAGCACTGGGTTGCAATTTGAACACAAGTGAAGGAATCTCTCTAGTTTCTAATCTCAGGAGAAGGCCTCAGACCTGCTTCTGTTCAAGACCTTGCATAAGACCCAGAATCCTACACTAAGAATGCTTGAAAGACAAGATTTGGGTGGGAAAAAAAATCTACACTTAAGGTTCAGTTCACAAAGAAATTTCATACCCAAATCAGTCATTGCAATAACCCTGTGAAGTAAACAAGGCATATTTCATTCTTACAACTAAGTCTCAGGAAGCTTAAACCCAAGGTCTTTGAGAAATTTCTTTTATGAATCTTTATTTATTTATTTATGAATCTTATGAATCTTTATTTAAGGAATGTGGCATGACTTAATTCCTAAGATCATATAGTAGCCTTAGGGCTTAAGCATAGGACTGTGTTTTTAAGTCCGTATACATCTTACCCCCAAGACGTAGCCTCCCCTTGTGTTCTTTGATCCTGATGTCTTAGTTGAATAAGCTCTTGCAGTCAGGGCTGCCATGGGAGTCCATGCAGGTTGTGCACTGTATAACTCTGAGGGATGCATTCTAAGCTACATGAATGTGAATGGCACATCCTCAATTTATGGTGCACAGCATGGAGAATCTTTTGCAACAGCCCTTGGTGTTGTGCAAAATCTGAGACGGCTTTGAGGAAGGAACATGTAATCATTACCAAAAAAATCATTCTCTTAAAATGTAGACGTTTATATGAAAGCTGTATTGGCCATGGCGCAAGGAGGTATTTCCAACTAGTTTTTATACAGGGCCCTATTCTCTTATAAGAATTCAGCCCTTGACAGTAGCTGAGTATCTGTATGGGTTATCACATGCCATGGAAAGAGAGTTCGCAGCAAGTGATATCAACAGTACACTGTGTTCTCTTTCAGATTTATTGAATGCACATTACTGTGTCAAGTAATGAATTAGACATTCCAGGGATGTGGCCCAGTTTCTGCCTTTAAGGGGATAGAATTTCACTGGGGAGAAAACACACATACCATAATTTTAAAAATAACAAACTAGGGGGACTTCCTTGGTGGCGCAGTGGTTGAGAGTCCGCCTGCCAACGCAGGGGACACGGGTTTGTGCCCCGGTCCGCGAAGATCCCACATGACGCGGAGCGGCTGGGCCCGTGAGCCATGGCCGCTGAGCCTGCGCGTCCGGAGCTTGTGCTCCGCAACAGGAGAGGCCGCAACGGTGAGAGGCCCGCGGATCTCAAAATAAATAAATAAATAATAACAAACTAGGTAACATTTTTTTTAAAAACTGTATTTAAGTACAAAATTGCATGTTACTGACTAAGCTCGCAGTAGGAGGCCAGGAAGGGGAGTTTGTCACAGGTTGGACTAGTTAAGGACTTGTTATGAAAACAGTGGTAAGGGTGGGGGATGCCCGAGATGAATCATAAAGAGTAGATAGAATCTAGGTGGATACGTAAGAGGATTTGGGGGTGAGGAAGGACCCCCAATAACAAAAACGAGACATTAAAACCCAAATCCAAAAAGAAAAACCCAACAGTGCAGGCTATCTTTCTCATCTCTCGTTTTGCTTGGTGGTCATGAGCTGCTCCGTGTGGAAGTCAGGCAACTGAGAAGGGGAGATGGCTGAAGAAGGCGGGAGCCTGGGCAGTTAAATAAGATGGCCTCCATTTATAGAAGCTGGGGCTGCAGTGCAAACAGGACTTTTCCTAGTTGGAGCAGATCCCCATTACTCTGCTGGAGCTGGAAAGCAAGGGTAACATCAATTTTATAAACTTTCTATAGGAATATATCTCCACAGTACACTGGAGGGCTGGGGAGGTAAAATGTGATCTGTAGCAAAACTGAGCCTGTAGTTGCATATGTATCAAATTTTCGCTGTATTTCAAAGTATATGTCATCAGGTACAGCTCAGAATTGAAGCTGGAAGCCAGAGTTGAGAAAGAGAGTGAAATTGGCATATTTATATTCCACAGTAATCCTTTTCCCATGGTCTTGTTTGTCCATGGAAAAACGAATAAAATACTGAGCTATAAAATCCACAACTGCACACTGAAACTTGCGGGGGCAGGGGTGATGGGGCAAGATGGAAACAGAAGGAGCAGCTGGTCTTTTGAAAACTTTTCAGATGTACTGAAATAGACACACTTCATCTTCAGTGTAGAAGATGCCACCAGGCAAAACTTTGCATGGAGGGGGATTCGAAGGATCCAGTGACACTTCAGTTTCCCAAGAATTTTCTTTCACAGCAGGTCGTTTAATACGGCTCATCCATGCTGAATGATAAATAAGAGAAAATAAATTAAACTCAGGAGGCTAAAAGTTGCAAAAATTTAAGTGTTGGTAGTAAAGGTAAATGGTCACTAAAGGTCAGAAGAGTAAAGGAACTCTTTCAGATGAGTTACAAGATGCAGGACATTCACTAAGGCACAGGAATGAGAAGAAAACCCTAAAGCAACGGTTCTCACCCTTTCAGGTGCTTACCACCTAGACACGGTGTTGAAACACAGACCCTGATTCAGGTCTGGGTGGACCTGAGATTCTGCATTTCTAACAAGCTCCCTGGTAGTGCTTAAGTGGCTAGTCCTCAGAACACACAGAGAAATTTTGGCGGTACAGGCTTTGTCTTCATGTCTAATGAATATGAACGGCATTTTGATAGATTTTGAACAGTGGAAAGTCAGAAAAGTAAAAGAAGACGTATTTAAATGGAAAGAGAAATTAGAGAACATCAAAACTCGTGAAAGGTACGGTACTAGGTTCTGCACGCCTGATTCTGGTGGGATATGATTTAAGGAGATGATGACAAATTTAGTTTTGAGAAGAGAAAAATGACACTTGTGTGTGTCAAACAATTCATTCTTGGAGGGAACAAGGGAGAACCAAGTAGGGTATGTCTGAATAACACCTTTCAAAGGGAGAACCAGATTCTGAGACTCTGCTGTCATGGTGAACTGCCAGGGTAAACCACAGTTCAGCAGCTGCAAGCGTGCTTGCCAATTACAGAGATAAAAATGTTTCTGAAAACAAAATTTCATATAAACCTCCTCTCTGAGGTTGGCATTGTATCTTCCTGTGTATCTTGGGTGTAGCTTTTACCCAGGCAGAATTTAGACTCTAGAAACCAAATGAGGTGATAAACAGAACCAGTTTGCAGAAGAGTCAAAATAACCCAGCAAGAATTGAAACCACAAATGCACGAGGAGTTAGTTATTCACCAACCAAATGCTAATAGGAATCAGCACAGAGGACTATGAGTGTTAGCTCAAGGGCTTAAAAAAAACTGATACATGGTGTTGAGTGTGATAGTGTTCATTTTACCTTTGGCTTGTTTTAGAAACACACCCTACTTCTTCCACTCCACCCTTCCTCAGTGCCATCACACAATGGTTTCAGTGCAAAAAAATTACAATACTGGAGGAGGAGGGTGTCTGTGACTTACACCTCCAACCTGGGTTCTAGAAGCATAAACGTTAAGAACATGATCTTTGGATCTAGATGGATGCAAATCTCAGCTTTGCCATTTATTCAGTGACCTCAGGTAGTTAATTAAGTTCATCGTTCCTTCACCTTACAATGGAAATATTAATAGTACCTACATCCACAGGCTTGTAGGCAATCTTTAATGATTTAAGACATGCAAGACACTCAGAACAGTGCATGGCATGGAATTAATGTTTGATAAATGTTTGTTACTATTGTAACTAACTCTGTCACTAGCTCAGGCACTATAGGAAAGTTATTTAATTAGCTCAATTATCAAGAGAGTTTGAATGCCAAGGTCCGTTCCAGAACTAAAATTCTATGATTCTATTGTCACTTTGGCCAATAAATTTGAAGTATCCCAAGGCAGCTGGGCAAATAATTCTTCTTTGCCACGTCCTTCTAGAATGTCTGGTGAAGTGTGCAAGACCTGTGTTGATGGGGCAAGGCTTCCCTTCCAACTTCTGTTCACAGCTCCTCAATACACCATGGGCTCTAGGTAGTTCTACTCACTGGCCCCTGAATGTTTTCAGAGTCCTAGTACCATACCATTTACATCATTTCCCTCTTCCAGACTGCCTTCCCTGCTTCTGTCCATACACCTAAATCCTATCCATCCTTAAAAAACCAACCCAGGTTCCATCTTCTTTGTAAGGTTTTCTGCGGTCACCAAACATCTTCTGTACTGAAGCAGTCTGGCCTTCAATACAGAACTCATTGACCATTACCATATTCTGCCTTTATTTTTCTGAAGTGTTTTTTCTATATTTCTGTCTTAATTTCCCAACTAGATAATAATCTCCCTGAGGTCTGGCACAAGGATTTACTTCTCTTGGTGTCTCAGTCAAGCTTAACATTTTCCCAACAAAAAGGTGTTAATAAACAGCTATTGATTGGTTCATTGTTAAAATCAGTGAACCATTAAACTTAATATGGCAATTAGCTTAATATGGTACTTAATCCTAATGCTCGTCCTGCCAGCATCTCTTCCTGTCGCCCAAGGACATCTGAAAAATTGATCTGCTTCCATCTAGTGGCAATTAAAACACAGGTGGTTCCTGTGGCCAGAAAACAGCTCTGGGTAGATTGTGCCAGAAAAGATTTTCACTCAGTGGCTGTGAGCATGAAAGAAATCTTTATGTCTTGTGGATTTCCTGCCCACAGAGATAGGGAGTTCAGCCTAGAGAAGAGTCAGGGACCCCATCTACACTATCTAATGGAAGATGGGGCAATAAAAGAACATAGAATAAAAGAAACTTCACTGACCCTATGTCCTCATCCAGTTACCCCTCCTGACTCTTTCATCTCCTTCCAGCCAAGTTTTATGAAAAAGATAATGTATACGTTCTGCCTCTATGTTCTCCACCCCACTGATTCCTCAACCCCTGGCTACAGGACTTCTGTCATGACCTCAGCATTGAAAACAATTTCCCTACTGATACCCTTATTATATCCAGTGGATCGTGGCAGTATTTGAAATAGTTTCCATTTCCCTTTTTCCTTAGGATCATGACCCCGTACTCTCCTCATTTTCCTTCTACATCTCTGGGAACATCTTCCCATTCGCCTTTACCTTAGCTGACTTCTTTGATATTGACCTTCCTCTGGCTCCTACCCTCTCTCCCACATCCTCTTCCATTCTCACCCTGCACATACTCCCTGGGTGATTGTACCTGCTCCTGAGATACAATTACCTCCTATAATGTGAGAACCTCCAAATCCATTTCTTCTGCCCCAAGGTAGCCCTTTTGCTACAGATAGAATCAACAGACTATGGTTGAACCACAGACACCTACATTTTAACAGGTACAAAACTGAACCCATGATTGCCACCTCCAAAACTTCTCAATCTTTCGTGTTCCCTTCTCAGTAAATAATACAGTAGAGATGGTAACCATCTACCAGTTCCCACATCAGAACCATGGCAACTTACTTGATTCTTCTCCCTCTCTCTTAGCCAATTAATAATCATATTCAGTAGATTCTACCACCAGTTATCTCATGAACTCATCCTCATTGCTATTGCCCTAGACAGACATCATCAGCTTTAACCTAATAACTTCAAAGACCTCCAAAACAGTTCTTTGCCCCCAGAGTCATTCATCTCCCATGTTTGCAATACTTTTATGCAGAGTGATCCTCCCAAGATGCAAATTTCAGCATGACATTCACCTGCTTCAACCCCTGTTACTAATACCCCAAAGACCTCAAGATTAAGTCCATACTCCTTCATATGGCTTATAAATTACTTTATAATTGTCCTCTGTTGCCTTCTGTCTCTCCAGTTTTTCTTTTGTACTTTAAACTACAGCTCACTAAACTACTAAGGACTTGTCAATAACAATCTGTGGTTGGTAGGATGGTTGCCTGAACAAGAAACCAACCTCCTCAGGCACCATCTTGCTTCATTTCCTCCAGCATTTGGAAAGGTACCCAGTTGTCTAGCTGGGTAGTCTGTCACCAAAGTCTCATCTTCATTGTTCGTTTGACTTATACTTTCCTTCTTAATATTTCAAAGCAAGTCACTAAACCCTGAAACTGAGAAGTGTTTTGCTATCTTCATTTCTGCCCGGTAGGCCTTGTATTTTCACATGTATGTGTTTCTGCAGTTGAAGAAATCTGAGGTTCAAGACCAAGCCAAAAAACTTCCCCCTCTTTGGGGGAAGCTGCAAGTAGAATTCAGCCTCCCCACCTTTCCCGCATTTCTGAAGGTCAATGCCTATCAGAGGTCATTTGCCATCTTGTGCTAGGTGCTGAGGGCCTGGTGTCTGGAATTATACCTTTTTCGTAGAGCCTGGGATTCATTAGTTTTTCAATAAATCCTTGTTGACTTGAATGTTTCCTGAATACTGTATTTAGCCTTGCCCCCATGTTCAGCCAGTATAAGAAGAAATAAACCGTAATGCTTCCAATCCTCAAAGAAAATTCAGAAGCAATCAGAAAGAACTGTCTTTACATGAACTACCCCTTCTTAATAGGGCATTACTTGTTCATTCATTCATTCAGCTCCTCTGGCACTAAAAAAAACTGACAGCTTTTAAGGAAGGTTAGTAGATTTATTACTTTATCTGGAAATTTCATTTGGATGAGACCCCATGTAAATAACTAATAAGGAGCTAATGTGTCTAGCTATAACAGGAAGTATTAAGATACTTAAGACTTACCCTCTGTAAGCAGAGGGTAGAGAAGACATCAACAGATATCGAAACTTCTTGCTGATAAAACTTACCTTCTCCGAGACTTTTTGCCTAAAAATAGAAGAGAAAAATAGCATCAGAAAAAGGAGACAATTTCAATTTTTTATACTTAGAGAGAAGGGAGATTCTCTCTCTCAAAACTGTTTCTTGAAGTGTATTTTGTATTTGTTAGGTGGACCGCATGGTGTCTAAGGGGATTTAAGGTACTGTCTTAATGTTCTAATTCGAACAGTGGTAGAACAGACTCATTCATGCAGATGCTTCTCAGAGCACCGTTTCATCCGCTGTGCTGCTCATAAAGACAGAAGTCCAGCCTGAACTATCCGATGATCAGGCCCCATGTACCCATTCTTGTGTTTACACATCCCGATCTGCCATCTTGTCCTACCTGCAGATTCTTCCCTAAGAGATTCAGCTGCTAATACTGTAAGAATATGTATCATTACACTTCACGCCATCTCCTCTGTGAAAACCCACAAGAGAAATTACACTCAGGTCTCAGTGGTAGGAGCTACATGCCTCATCTGGGTAACCACTGTATTCTTATCTTACAAACACAGTGAGTATCATTACTGGTTATGTTTCCTTCTTTGACTGGCTGCAAGGAAACTCAGCCAGATCTGAAACCCTCTTCTATCCTAACTTTACCCCTGGCTCTGACTTAGTTTTGGTATTCTAAATTTTGGCCTTATTTTTCTTACTTTTAAACTAATTTTAATTTGCTGTGTTGAATGCATTTGGTAAACTATCTTACATTCTTTTTGAAAAAAAGCAGACTATAAATAAGTAGATGAATGAACTGCAGGGCTAGGCTCCAGAGGAAATAAAAGCAAAAAATGCTTTTTGAGGGGAAAAAAAATCACTGGGAGGCAATATATTTCTGTGTCTATAAACTAGAGCTCTAGATCATCCAGTCTGGGTCCAGGTCCTTTTTTGCCAACTGTAGTGTGTCTTTGAATAGCGACTTATTCTCTCTCAGCTACCATTTCTTCATCTGTGAAAGGGTCATGATAATTATATTTTCCTCACTGAGTTGATAAAATGTATTCAAAGTATTTAGGCCAGGGCCTAGAGCATAGAAAGTGCTCAATTCTTGTTTTAAACCTTTAAAATGTTAGAAATTACTACTTTAATTATTTCTTCCAAAATTTAGCCAGCTGGTGACATGAGCCAAAAGCGCTTGAGCAGGGAGAATTAAATCTGAATGAATTTCAGATTCCATTCATTTTCATATGAATATATTTTTCTTTTAGGAACAATGAAACACATACATGAGCAAGAATCTGTTCCTATTGAGAAAGTTTCTTTTTCAAGAAAAAGGGAACTAAGGGGCCTGTGTTCAGTTTTGTGCCCTGTTCTCACCCTGTGTGTTGGTTCAGGTAAACAGTTCTTCTGTGGGTCAAAAAATAGAGCCTTATTAATCTGAAGATCAGTGGTTTTAGGGAGCATATCTGGATGGGAGTCTGATCTCTGATTCCGGCCGCTGCTGATATGGAATTTTAGAGATTTGGCCTAAAACATCATTGCTTCAGTTTCCTCATTTACTGAACAGGGCCAGTAATGATGCCTAATCAGAGAATGATGGTGCTAGGAGAAAAAAAATATTTCTAGACAAGCCCATGCACAGGGAGGCATGTTTCTGGAGCCCACCCTTATTCTTTTCTCCAAAAAAAGGAGCTGAAGTCTGGGTATTAAGACAACTGGGGCAGGGGCCAAAGTACAGGTTCAGAAGATCCATCTGAGGACAGGACAAGGGTCAAGAGTCTGGTCATTTCATTGGCTTCTGTGCTCTAAATATTTGCTTGTCCCCTTTTTCCAGCTTTTGGAACACCAAAAGCCTATAAAATTATCAGATTGATGAATACTGTATACATGCAGATTTATTGTATTAGAAAAACTCTAGGGGTTTAGCCTAGGAACCTATCCATCATTTCTAATAATTGTCTCTATAGGAAAAATATTCTTCGTGTTTCAAAGAACTAACTTACAACTAAAAGTTTTAGAAGGCAAAGTCACTGGAAAGTTGGAGCTATCAGAAGATGTTTCACAAATGAAGAATATTTAGTGTGAGATTAAAGATACCCTGACTTTCCTACAAAGTCAGTGATCTTTTGGGGCTTCTGTTCTCTTGTGCTCTTTGTTGGCATAATTGTAACTAGCCTAACTGCCCGTTATCTGTTTCCTGTTTGCCCCACACTGATTCCCCCAGTAGGGGCATGCAGTTTTCAAGTTATCAGTTTGAGATCTTGTACAGAAATGACTCCAAGGTAAAAAAAATTGCAAAACAACCCCACTGCTTTTCTCACCACTGCTTATAGTACAGCCTTAGGCAGCATCCCACCTCCTGCACCCCACCACTAAATACACATGACTTCAATTCTATTCTTTTTATTCTACTAACATTTATTAAAAGATTTTGGAATTTGGGAATATCTCCTTACTAAGGTGACTCCCAGCCCCCAAGTCCTTAATGGTTACTTAGATAATAGCCCTCTTATCCCAGAGGGTGGAGTGTAAATTACCCACTCTATTCTCCACCCCCTCACTTCTGCCAAGGTCACTCAAGGCAGGAGGAAAGAAAGGATGATTGGGGGCGGTCTTTAAGTCTCAATGGAAAAGATGATCAACGGTGGGAGAAAAATCTCATTCTTTTTTTGCCTTACTGCCATATTTAAGTAAACAGCATAGTACTCTAAGACAATGGGATCTAACCTTAGCAGAAGTTCCAAGAGCAGGAGCAGAGACGTTTTAACTGCTCAGGGCTCTTACTTTACAGTTACTGAAGTTCTTGCACATCAACAGCACCCTCGTCCATTGTGTTTCTGGGTTGGTTATAAAACTAATCTAGTACCCTTAGTCTTAAATTTGGAATGAAAGATCAGGTCATAGCAGAAGACCATTAGGGATTGGTAGATAATCTTCCTGCAATTGCCAGTAAGAATGGGTGGTGGGGCAGCCTTTACATACTATATTCATGGCATAGAATACATACTAATTAATTTGATGGAACTGAAATTACAATGGCCCCACAGAGGCAACACAGAGCAGTTGTTTAGCAGTTGTTTTGAGGTCACTGATGGCCCCTGAACTTGAAGCAAGGTTATCTTTAAAGCTGCCTAATATCCATACATGTCATAATCTTGAATGTTTCTGTCTGATGACTTTGGCCAAATGTGGCAGCACATACCCAAGGCCTGCCTGACTGTGGGCCTCTAACTGGCAGGTTTGTCACGCTTGAGGGTTTGGACACACTCAGGAGGGAGGTGAGGGCAGTGATGCTGTTGTTCTTCTCCAGTGGTGTTTCATCTACTATCCCAAGCAGCAGATACTAGTTTCTTGAGGCAGCCCTCCTTAATTCCCCTTCTTCTCTCGTCCAGAGTGGATGGAAAGCATGAGTATGGGGTACATTTGGTTAAAGCTGTAACCTTGGCGAATAGACACTGGGGAGAAAATGTGGGGATTTCCCTAAGGGACAATACAACTCCCACATGTCAGGAACCAGACAGGTATCATCTGACTCTTGACAAGTCTAGGTATTTGGGAGAAGTGCTTTGAAAACCTTATGGGACATTAGATTCACTTCCTAGTGGAATTGCACTGAAATCAAAACCATGTAGGCTCTTATAGGACAAGATCACATATCCCCTTTTTTTTTTTTTAGAATTAAATAATAGCAAAGAACCATTACAATTTCTCATTTGTCTGTTAACACCCTAGCAAGGGTGTTAGCAAGGTACCTTGAAGACAGTAGGCATTTTTAGAAGATTTGTCAGAATGAAAAGCAAAAATCAGCCAACTTGTTTTGATGAAAGTGTGTTCTGGGCTGCTTCACACATCTCCAGGGACTGATGTCTATAGAACCCAGAGCTTGGTATCCTGCTTTAGCTGAGGCTCTCATACTTAATTTCCTGTGGGTTTCTATGTTTTTTTCCACTTTAAAGTTGTATTATTTTTGTATGAAGGTAAACTCACATACCTTTTTTTAATCTCCTTGCCAGCCAAATGATAAATGCCAACCCAGAGAATGTGGTAACCATGACTGCCACCGGAATGAAGAGGGGGTTATAGTCACCCTCCTTGATTTTTGAGAAATTCCTGTCCACTTCTGCAAGAGAAATTAGTAAGGCATGTAGCATGAGGCCACAAGCATTATTTCCTTAGTGCCTTCTCATGACATTAAACTTTCTTCCTTGTTACATCTTCTAATAACTGTCCATTTGATGCTATTTGACAGATGAGGGAATCAGCATGGGAAAGCCCATGATGAGTCTAAAGCAGAGAAAAGACTAGACCAGCTTTTCTAGCTCAACGCCTATAGAATCTCAACCCATGGATTTGTGATTCATGGAATTCCTGGGAGATGTACCTAAATATTTTGGCAAAAAGTGGTCATCATTGTATTTAGCTCCATGGCCTTGTTCAATGGTTGGGACTCAAACACAGAGAAGAGCTAAAAAGTTAAGTACAACTTCAGGAAAAATAAAAGCCAGTGACCTGAACCAGGCAACTTATCAATAAAAGGAATCTGTTCTCTGTCCTGGCTATTGTAAATAGAGCTGCAAAGGGGATATACGTATATGTATAGCTGATTCACTTTTTTATAAAGCAGAAACTAACACACCATTGTAAAGCAATTATACTCCAATAAAGATGTTAAAGAAAAAAAGGAATCTATTAATGCTTTGAAGCAGCTGTGCAAACATATGCACATGCTGTTACATGCCAAGGACCTGCACTAATGTGTCTTTCAAATGATGTAGTCCTGGGCTTCCCTGGTGGCGCAGTGGTTGAGAGTCCGCCTGCCGATGCAGGGGACGCGGGTTCGTACCCCGGTCCGGAAGGATCCCACGTGCTGCGGAGTGGCTGGGCCTGTGGGCCATGGCCGCTGAGCCTGTGTGTCCAGAGCCTGTGCTCCGCAATGGGAGAGCCATAGCAATGAGAGGCCCGCATACCACAAAAAAAAAAAAAAGAAAAAGAAAAAAAGATGTAGTCCTACCATTTCCCTCACAAATAAGTAAAAGGATACATCTATATATCCTCTTATAAGTATGAACTAAGTTCATGTGGGGACCTTTACTGAAAAAATACTGATATGAAAAAAACCTATCTTCTGATACCACCAATTGAAGAAACTTACTTTTGCATATTGGCACAGCATCTGACTGTCCCTTATTCTTCATATTACTTTGATGAACCCTTTCAAGGTGCTTCCATCCCCACACCCAAATGTATAATGGAAAGGAGGTGCAAGTTCCCAGAGGATCCAAACAGAGGACACCTATGGACTGCATGAGGATGCGGAAACGGACACTAGTCCAGCCTTAAAAGGAAATGCCCCATAAACCTGATGTACAATCCTCCCCTAAAGACTCCATGCCATGTCCCCAGTTCCCTACCCCACTTCCTGGCCCCGGGCCACAGAGAGATCAGCTTCTACAAATCCTACCATTTAAAGACTTCTGTCATTGGTATAGATAGTCTCCGGAGCAAACATGGGTAGCTATTCTTTCACATGCTAATTTAACATGGATTAATTGAGCATCTATTGCCAGGTGCTGTGTCAGGTGGGGGGTATATAGAGATGAGGAAGACACATCCTCTTATGCACAGACAGATTTGGGAGGCATCAGACTAGTGATAATTGAGAAGTATCCATTACTTTGGGAATTAGGTGGACATTGGCGACTTTTGTAGAGACATTTTAGTAGACTAACAGAGAAGTGAGATTGTAGTGGAATAGAAAAATGGATAAGAAATAAGTCAGTATAGACAATGAGTTTAGATGTTAAGGGCTAAGATAGGAGGAGTTGAGAATTGGCTGAAAAAAAAAAGGGAAATCACTGTCATTGAAGAAAGAGGCAAGAGCAGCCAATTTATGGTAAATTAATGTGTACAAAATTTTTTAAGCAACATACATTTAGCAAAATAAACTTAAAAGTTTAATCTATCTTTCCCCACCATCTGCTTGTCAATAAGCTACCTCTTTAAGTCTTTAATATTTTGGGGCAAACTTACTTTGACATATTGGACTAGGGCTGGACCAATTTCCAGATGATCCACAAATAGTTTTCTTTGCCCCAATTAACTCAGCTCCTTCTGAGCAGCTGAAGGTACACGTGGAGGTAAAGCCGAAGTCGACCAGGGGGTGACTACAGTCCATGGCTCCAAAATCGGGTGCTGTTAGAGGCTCACACTGAATCACTTCAGTGAAAAAGAAAAAATCAGTATTTCTGAGCAGAGACCCTCCCATGACAAACAGTTTTTAGGCAAACTGCCTAACTCAACTGTGGAACCATTGACATGAATCTAACATTTCTAATTTCTAGAAATTACTTCTGATGATGCTTCCAGAGTTTATTTTCTTGAGAATGATGGAGAATGGTAAGTCAGAGGTGAAACCAGGAGAACACAGAAAGCCCTGGGTGGGCAGGGGAGCACTGGGGAGAGGAGGGGAGGGCTGGCTCTTTCAGATTGCTGCCCCAGCCCTGGTAACTCTCCGTCTGCTGGAAGTGCTATGCTACGTGGCCTTGGCCTCAAGAGCTCTTATGGTGCATTATCAATGAATGTAGAGAATTTCCACGCTTTCACCTCTTCTAAAGTCTACCCAAGCAGTTGTGAAAAACATCCCCATTCTGTGAAACAAGTCCCTCAACTTTTATAAAATTCAACAGGTTGGTCAATTAGTTCTATGATTTCAAAAAATGACTTGGATATTTCTTTTGAGAATTCAGCTACTTAAACTAGTGAGTCAAAAGCATAAATGTAGAAAATGTAACCAAAACTTCGCAAGTTTAGACACCACCAGTTTTTCCCCTAAAGAGAGAATCTTCTTGACAGTAAAAAAGAAAAAACCAAAAAACACCATATTTCAAATGAAAAACAAAAAAATCAAGAGATTGTGTTTTTGTTTTTCACAGAATTTGCTATTCTCCTGAGAGTTCATGGAGGAGGAAATCTAAAAAATGATTTTGAGAATAAACCAAATAAAACAATCAAAAAAGACCTCTAGCCGCCCCCCCACTCCCAAAAAGGAAATTGCTTGCTGTTAAGTAGGACACCACATAAAATAGGTGTTATTGAAAGGAGAGAACAACAAAAATTCAACTGCCGTTCAGCAAGACTGATTATTTATGCCATAGCAATGAGAAAATAAAAATAAAATAAAAATGCAGTATAGGGCTTCCCTGGTGGCGCAGTGGTTGAGAGTCTGCCTGCTAATGCAGGGGACACGGGTTCGAGCCCTGGTCTGGGAAGATCCCACATGCCGCGGAGCGACTGGGCCCGTGAGCCACAATTACTGAGCCTGAGCGTCTGGAGCCTGTGCTCCACAGCAAGAGAGGCTGCGATAGTGAGAGGCCCGTGCACCCCGATGAAGAGTGACCCCCGCTTGCCACAACTAGAGAAAGCCCTCGCACAGAAACGAAGACCCAACACAGCCATAAATAAATTAATTAATTTAAAATATATACAGTATAACCACACTGTATTGCTGAAAATTATATATATGTTCTGTGACATAGTCTCAGAGATATTTGGTTGTTATTTTTTGTTTGTGGTTTTTGTTTTAAATTAGTAACAATAACCTCTTTGAAAATCATCTCAGTATAATCTAAGTTAGGTTAAATTATGCTTCAAAAGAGGATACAGACTTCTTAGCAAGACTCTACTACATTTGCTCAGTCTATAAACACAGGATTGCCATGACAACTCTCTAGTCTGAACAGTTAGTTACTCACCTCGACATGTTGGCTTTGGAGATGACCAGTTTCCAAATGGTCCACAAGTGGTTTCTTCAATCCCAACTATGTCTGTTCCCTCAAAGCAGTTGAAGGCACACTGTGATGTGAAGCTGAAGTTTCCCAAAGGGTGAATACAGGCCATGGTACCCAGCTCTGGGGCCTCCAAAGGCTCACACTGAGTCACTTCAATAAGAAAAAAAAAAAAACACTGGGCAGTGTTCCAGGGACCTGATGACTGGGTTTGAATCTTAGCTCTGATACTTGATAACCAAGTGCCTTTAAGCACGGTGACTTAACCCCTTCAGCTTAGCTTCTTTACTTCTAAAAGAGGGATAATGATAATTGTATTGACTTCCTAAAGTTGGTGTGGGAATTAAATAATTTAATGCAAGTCAAGGACTTAGAGCCTGGCTCATAGGAAGCTTTAATTAAACATTAGCTAATCTTATTTTCTTTGGCATTACCTGGGGAGAGAGCTTTTAAATGTAGATAGGTTTAAGTGGGAATGACCAGCTCAGTTTGGAAATAACTGTCACATCAAAGCCCCTGAGTATACTAGACTGTTGAAAGTAGGAAGTTCGGAGAAAGACTGAGTGTCCATAACTGGTCTTCTTTAAAAGGGGAGAAGATAAAAGCTTTACGAAGCATCTTAGCCTGGATTCTGCCTTCACCATCTCTAGCTCAGTTCCAGAACTTTAGTTCTTTTGATTTTTCCAGTCCTCTCCAGAAAGTATGTCTACTTCCTTGCCTGATTGGTGGCATAATAGATCAAATTAAGACTTGGAATTCAATCTTCACATTTTAGGCCCTGCCATGTCATTTAGGCAAATATTGCATCTCTTGTGTCTTATTCCTTATCAAATTTAAACCATCATTTTAAACTTCTTCTTGAGAGTTCAATGAAGAATGAATTCAAGAAATTAGAAGAATTTTAATATTTTCCATATACAGTACAAGTCCAAATGAAAGTAACTTATGTTGTCCCATACAGTTCATGCCCACAAGCAAGTGCCTAGTCTCAATCTTACAGACGCAGTGATAAGATGCTGACTGATCTCAAGTTGCTGTCAGTCTACTGGGGAATACAGACAAGAAAATTGATGACTTCAACAAATGTGGGATAAATAAGAAAGAAATATATGGAGCTACTGGAACACAGAACAGGGATGCTTAGCCTGTCTTGGCATCCAAAGAAAGCTTCCTGAAAGAAATGCTCCCTGAACTATTATCTTCCAGGTAAACAGGTGTGTTAGTCATGTGCAAAATGAGAAAGCCCTGAGCAAGTCAATGATTGATATACAAAGCAATATGGTAAGTGTGGAGAACTACAAGCATTTTGATGTTACTAAAAGGAAAGAGGAGGCAAGGGATGATGTGAGATGAGATTAGGGAGAAAGATAGGAGCTAAGACAAAATGCCTTTATCTTTTTTCATTGGTTTAATGAGTATCTACTATATATCAAGCATTACTCTATGCCTTGAGGAGTTTAGATTTTATTCTGTAGGATGAATGGTGGGTAGAAATTAAAGGGTGGATGGTCACGTGTGTGTGATATTTACTTGATATTTAAAATTGATCAGATTGCCTATGGTATGAATAATATATTTGAGAGGAGCTAATTTAAAGATGTGGAACTCAGCTCAGAAATAACTGCAATAATCTAGGAGGAAGATAATAGAGGCAATAAGGTAGAGTTAATAAGTAGAAGACAAATTGGAGAAATAGTAAGTTAGAAAAATGAGTAGTAACCTTCCAAGACTGAACCAGGAAGAAATAGAAAATATGAACAGACCAGTCACAAGCACTGAAATTGAAACTGTGATTAAAAACCTTCCAACAAACAAAAGCCCAGGACCAGATGGTGTCACAGGCAAATTCTATCAAACATTTAGAGAACAGCTAACACCTATCCTTCTCAAACTCTTCCAAAATATAGCAGAGGGAGGAACACTCCAAACTCATTCTATGAGGCCACCATCACCCTGATACCAAAATCAGACAAAGATGTCACAAAGAAAGAAAACTACAGGCCAATATCACTGATGAACATAAATGCAAAAATCCTAAACAAAATACTAGCAAACAGAATCCAACAGCACATTAAAAGGATCGTACACCATGATCAAGTGGGGCTTATCCCAGGAATGCAAGGATTCTTCAATATATGCAAATCAATCAATGTGATACACCATATTAACAAATTGAAGAATAAAAAACATATGATCATCTCAGATGCAGAAAAAGCTTGTGACAAAATTCAACACCCATTTATGATAAAATCCCTCCAGAAAGTAGGCATAGAGGAAACTTACCTCAACATAATAAAGGCCATATATGACAAACCCACAGCCAACATCATCCTCAATGGTGATAAACTGAAGCCATTTCCACTAAGATCAGGAAAAAGACAATGTTGCCCACTCTCACCATTATTATTCAACATTGTTTTGGAAGTTTTAGCCACAGCAATCAGAGAAGAAAAAGAAATAAAAGGAATCCAAATCAGAACAGAAGAAGTAAAACTGTCACTGTTTGTAGATGACATGATACTATACATAGAGAATCCTAAAGATGCTACCAGAAAACTACTAGAGCTAATCAATGAATTTGGTAAAGTAGCAGGTTACAAAATTAATGCACAGAAATCTCTTGCATTTCTATACACTAATGATGAAATTTCTGAAAGTGAAATTAAGGAAACACTCCCATTTACCATTGCAACAAAAAGAATAAAATACCTAGGAATAAACCTACCTAAGGAGACAAAAGACCTGTATGCAGAAAACCATAAGACACTGATGAAAGAAATTAAAGATGATACAAACAGATGGAGAGATATACCATGTTCTTGGATTGGAAGAATCAACATTGTGAAAATGACTCTACTACCCAAAGCAATCTACAGATTCAATGCAATCCCTATCAAACTACCACTGGCATTTTTCACAGAACTAGAACAAAAAATTTCACAATTTGTATGGAAACACAAAAGACCACAAATAGCCAAAGCAATCTTAAGAAAGAAAAACGGAGCTGGAGGAATCAGGCTCCCAGGCTTCAGACTATACTACAAAGCTACAGTAATCAAGAAGGTATGGTACTGGCACAAAAACAGAAATATTGATCGATGGAACAGGATAGAAAGCCCAGAGATAAACCGATGCACATATGGTCACCTTATTTTATTTTATTTTATTTTTTGCAGTACGTGGGCCTCTCACTGTTGTGGCCTCTCCCATTGCGGAGCACAGGCTCCGGACGCGCAGGCTCAGTGGCCATGGCTCACGGGCCCAGCCGCTCCACGGCATGTGGGATCCTCCCAGACTGGGGCACAAACCCATGTCCCCTGTGTTGGCAGGCGGACTCTCAACCACTGCACCACCAGGGAAGCCCAAGTCACCTTATTTTTGACAAAGGAGGCAAGAATATACAATGGAGAAAAGATAGCCTCTTCAATAAGTGGTACTGGGAAAACTGGACAGCTACATGTAAAAGAATGAAATTAGAACACTCCCTAACACCATACACAAAAGTAAACTCAAAATGGATTAAAGACCTAAATGTAAGGCCAGACACTATCAAACTCTTAGAGGAAAACATAGGCAGAACACTCTATGATATAAATCACAGCAAGATCCTTTTTGACCCACCTCCTAGAGAAATGGAAATAAAAACAAAAATAAACAAATGGGACCTAATGAAACTTCAAAGCCTTTGCAGAGCAAAAGAAACCATAAACGAGATGAAAAGACAGCCCTCAGAATGGGAGAATATATTTGCAAATGAAGCAAATGACAAAGGATTAATCTCCAAAATTTACAAGCAGCTCATGCAGCTCAATATCAAAAAAACAAACAACCCAATCCAAAAATGGGCACAAGACCTAAACAGACATTTCTCCAAAGAAGATACACAGATTGCCAACAAGCACATGAAGGAATGCTCAACATCACTAATCATTAGAGAAATACAAATCAAAACTACAATGAGGTATCACCTCACACCAGTCAGAATGGCCATCATCAAAAAATCTACAAACAATAAATTCTGGAGAGGGTGTGGGGAAAAGGGAACCCTCTTGCACTGTTGGTGGGAATGTAAATTGATACAGCCACTATGGAGAACAGTATGGAGGTTTCTTAAAAAACTAAAAATAGAACTACCATACGATCCAGCAATCTCACTACTGGGCATATACCCTGAGAAAACCATAATTCAAAAAGGGTCATGTACCACAATTTTCACTGCAGCTGTATTTACAATAGCCAGGACATGGAAGCAACCTAAGTGTCCATCGACAGATGATTGGATAAAGAAGATGTGGCACATCTATACAATGGAATATTACTCAGCCATAAGAAGAAACGAAATTGAGTTATTTGTAGTGGGGTGGATGGACCTAGAGTCTGTCATACAGAATGAAGTAAGTCAGAAAGAGAAAAACAAATACTGTATGCTAACACATATATATGGAATCTAAAAAAAAAATGGTCATGAAGAACCTAGGGGCAGGGTGGGAATAAAGATGCAGACCTACTAGTGAATGGACTTGAGGACACGGGGAAGGGGAAGGGTAAGCTGGGACAAAGTGAGAGAGTGGCATGTACATATATACACTACCAAATGTAAAACCGATAGCTAGTGGGAAGCAGCCACATAGCACAGGGAGATCAGTTCGGTGCTTTGTGACCACCTAGAGAGGTGGGATAGGGAGGGTGGGATGGAGGCTCAAGAGGGAGGCGATATAGAGATATATGTGTATGTATAGCTGATTCACTTTGGTATAAAGCAGAAACTAACACACCATTGTTAAGATTATACTCCAATAAAGGTGTTTTAAAAAAAAAAAAAAGAGTAGTGTGTTACTTTGCATAAATGTAGGGGGAGGTGAGAGAGTTTTTTACCAGAGTACCCATATAAATCGTGGAACCATACACTGAGATAAGGAATACAAAAAGGAAAGCTAGCTGGGGACAATTGATTTTTCAGTGTTTTGGGCATCCCAAAGGTTATGCTTAGCATATTTGGAGTTCAGGCTAGATACATATTTGTCAGTCCAAAGTTCACATAGATTTGTGAGTCCACATAAGTTGCTAGGTTTGACCAAAGGGGGCACATAAAGTCAGAAGAGCAATGGACAAAAGATGGAAGATGAGATATAACAATAAGTGTATGAGCTTGGATAAGTGCCCATGAAGAAACCCAAGAAGTGATCATAGGTAGAAAGAAAACCAGGAAAGACTGATATGATATGATGGAGACCAAGACAAAAACAGAGTAAAATGTTCAAAAAGGAGTGAAATGGGCATGCCAATGACATAAGAATTTTTTAAAATTTAGAAATCGAGTGAAAGTAAAGTATTGGTAGAAGTCATGGCTCAGGGATTGACTGAAATGCGTCAGATCTGTTCCAGTTGGTTGATCATTTACATGTATTTTGGCTTTAATTCTTTATCTATTCATTGCAAACCCTGCTTTTTTTTCTTGTAATTTTCTATTTTATGCACCAGATACTTCAAACATAGTTTTGAAACTCAACCAATATCAATCGAAGGACGTGAAGTTTCTTTCAGTAGTGAGTTGACTAGGTCAAAGACTCCATGTCTTTGAATCTACGTATTCTTTCCTTTCTGTTCCTACCACTGAGACTCTGAATGACTTCAATAGACCCCTGATGATGCTCTCCAGCTTCTCTCTTTTTGTTCAATCCATCTTATGTACCGCTTCTAGGGTAATGGCCCTAAATGAAGGTGTTTAGATGCTAAGTGGCCTCTCATTGTCAAATAAAGGGCAGATTCCTTCATTAGGCAGCTTTCAGTCTCCACAGGCTTACTCCAGCGTATCTGGCTTTCCATCACATTAAATTATAAGCATGTATAATTTCCACCTTGTACCCCCTGAAATGCCAGCCCAAGTAAATGCATTGGATTTATTATTATATTTTCCAACAGATACTGTATATCATGATGTGAACTTTTCTTGTTGGCCTTGCCCTGTCATGATCTTGAGGATGACATGAAAAAGCAAGACTACCTTCTGCGTAACTCACCCTCCTGATGATAAATGCTATTGTTTCTTTCAATTTCAGAGTTCTAATGAATCCAGCAAGCTTACTTGATTATGAATTCCTACCAAGCCTGATTCATTATTGTAATCCTTACAGCTTTAATCCCAAAGCAATATTCTTTGTAACGCTCAAAAAGACTTTTTGAGAAGTGAATTGAAACTTCATGCTGACTTATGAAATCTTTACGGAAAGGTAACAGTATTGTGCAAGCATAGCCTACTGATCAAAACTTCTCATTTCTCAGAATGGCTAATATCATTTTCCTTCAACCAACTTTCATAAACTACAATACTTTACATAGGAAGAAACAAAGGAACAAAAGTGGCTTACCGAACTGACACTGGGGCCCGTAGTGCCCCAAATCACAGTTGCAGGTGTAATTATTGATGATTTCCATACATTGTCCATGGCCGCTGCATGACAAGGGTTGACAAGAAGCTTTAAGGGGGTGAGAAATTATATTAAGATGAATACTTTTTTAGTACTCCTAGTCATTTCTTTAAACATAGATAACTTTGGGGCTGTGACTACTTTAATAAACAGGAAAACTTTATTTGTATATTAATAGCATTTTTTGCATAAAAATCATATGCTAAAATTTTTATTTATGTAATATACTTGTGATACAGCCATAGACATTTTTTTAAGAATGAATTTACTAATGCTAATACTCTATAACATTTGAGGGAACTTACTGACATACATTGAAACTCTTGAAATTTCTTTGATTTTAAGGTAGTAAGTGTATTAAACTATCACCTGACCCCAATCGTTTCTGCCGTATGTTTGGCAATCCCTTTCTTTATAGAAAGTACTGAATAGAGATTAGAAAATCTGAACTTGCTACATTACTAGAGAGTCCAATTTACAAGAGACCAAATGAACTATGTTTCACTGTTAAGAATGACTTGGAAAAAATGCTGATTGCTTTGGAACTGTCATCATGGTCTCTACAGAAGTTTTCATACACCACAGATAATGAAACACTGCAAAGTTTCATTATATAGAATTATATAAGATTAGACCAAGAAGGAAACATGGCACTAAGCCGCCTACTTTACGAGGAGGAAATAGGTGACATGAGCCTCAGCTCTTGGCTGGTTCCATCTCTCTGCTTCCACTTCCTTGCCTTATTATCAGCGACACTGATTGTCTAGCTCTTCCTCCTTACTTTCCACATATATTTATCATCTTGTTGTAAAAGTGGTTCAGGGGTATAGATTTTGGGTATAGGGACGAGCCTCCCACACCAAAAATGCTCAGAAGTGACGTGACTCAAGCTTATTTAGAGGACTGGACTTATTTCAGAATGCCCTGGCAACTTCTCTGCTCCCCCAGGTTTCCATGGGGTTAGTGCTGTCATTCTCAGAGAAGCAGTCTGCTCACTCCTACCTGTGTAGCAGAGGGCTGTCTTTGCTTTGTGGCAGGCGTCGTCATTCCATTTCCCTGCATCTTTTGCCCTCTTGATGTAGATCTCCACACAGTCTTCTTTACTCTTCTTGTTGTTGGGCTCCCCGTGGCCCCAGTTCTCCGCTTCTTCGGTGAGAGATTTGTTGGTCCCTACCCAGGTCCATGCCCCTTCTACCTTCCGGATTCCTATCCAGTAGTATTTAGGACTGAAGGGAAGCGTCTTGTTCAGGTACTCAATCTCCCCTTTGTTTTGTATGGCAACTAAATCCGTGTAATTTTTTCTGCAGAACATTCTAGCCTTTTCCCAGGTCATGGGTCTTTTAGAATAATGGTAAGTCCAGCAATCGGTTCCATGATGTGCGAAGAAATCTGAAAGACATCAGTGTGAACTATGTAACCTCGTGGTTATAGCTGAAAAGAGCCCAGAACTAATCCAGGCTGAGCCTGCCAGAGACAAGGAAGCTGACACCTCAAGAGGGTAAGTTACCCTCTTGAGGTGATGGAATTAGTCATTTGCAGATTTGAAGAGTAGAACCTAGAACCTCTAACCCTAATCACTTTTCACCATGATATAGAATACTTTTGCTCATAGCTCTATTTTAGATGAATTTGGTGGCTTTTTAGATTTATTTTCATAAAACAGTTTTTTCTCAAAATTCTTTCAAGTAAAATTTAACCACCATTTTTTAGAAATCCATATGTCTTTTTCTTAGCAGTTGTCAATCATTTAAAGTTAATTTAAGTGTAATATCATATAGCCCTAAAATTTACTGTCCACTCTTTTATTTGGGGATAATTTCCTAAAGGCCAATATTTGTAAATAAGGGAGAAGTAAATTAAGACAGGAATAATGGCATACTTTTTTTTTTTTTTTTTTTTGCGGTACGCGGGCCTCTCACCGTTGTGGCCTCTCCCGTTGCGGAGCACAGGCTCCGGACGCGCAGGCTCAGCGGCCATAGCTCACGGGCTCCGCGGCATGTGGGATCTTTCCGGACCGGGGCACGAACCCGTGTCCCCTGCATCGGCAGGTGGACTCTCAACCACTGCGCCACCAGGGAAGCCCCGGCATACTTTTAAGTAATCTCTTTTATATCAAAAAGATAATGTTTTACCATAGGAAGAGCTTCTTTTAGGGAAAGCACACAGCCCAAGCCTTATATATCTAACTACATAATAAAAAGAACAATTGAAAAAACCAAATGATGTAGGATTATGAAATTGATTTAGATTATGTTATGCACACAAAGGTATTTAACTGATGGTGTGTAATAATCATATGGGTGCTTCAAATATGAGGGCTTTGAAGAAACCAAAACAAACACATAATTACACAATGATACCATAATAATATATGCCATTCTAAGCATGGTATGATCTATGTGAAACACTGTTATACCATAAGGTAAAGGTTTTCACAGCCATCACCATTTGTTGAGTTTTCACTGTGTAGGGAAAATACTACAGAGAAATACCAAAGAAAACACAGATCCAATTTTTATACTTTCCTAAGGATTCTGAGCAAGGAATAACAGATGCAAAGAAAACATAATTAATCTTGATCAACTTAAACATATCAAAAATGTACAGAGAACTGGGAGACAGTTATGATTAATGAGTAAAGAATGTCATAAAGTAAACCCTGCAGCAAAGGGTGGGGCAAGGTTAGGAGTTTTCTGGGGAAGTGAGAGGAAGAAAAGGGATGTTTGTAGAAAGGGTAGCTATCTACCTAATAATTTTACCTGTGAATATGTACACCCAATGGACATTTACCAAAATATGAACATACATTTTTTAAAAAGCTTAGTAATATATAAATATCATAACATACCACAACAGAGCACAGTCCAGACCCACAGCTCAAAAACATTCCATAAGCCCCTCTGAGCACTCTGACATTTCCATGGAAATATCTGCAAATAAAATACAAAATTATACTCAGACTTATACTCTAAATCACAATTTTATAACAACTTGAGGAGATGCCTACAACTTTCTCAAAGTTCAAAGTATAACACTTATGCCTACTAAACCTGTCTGAGGCAAGAGATTTCTCAGACATCGGTGAAAAAGTAGAATTAAATTTGCCTCAAAACTGATGCATAGT
Source organism: Globicephala melas (assembly GCF_963455315.2). Taxonomy (NCBI): domain Eukaryota; kingdom Metazoa; phylum Chordata; class Mammalia; order Artiodactyla; family Delphinidae; genus Globicephala; species Globicephala melas. The sequence goes on along the minus strand of NC_083314.1, from coordinate 59,231,533 downwards.
TGATGTTATTGTTTTTTCATATTTTAGCCTCAAGTTGCTGATTGTTACTGTTCTGATTTTTTCTACATTTTAGTAATTTTTTTGTATCTACTTATCTGCTGAGCTGTCAGATGAAACTATTTGATATTTAGTATGTGTATTTTTAAAGTGTTCTTTGGTCTTTAATGAACTATTGATGTCTAGATTTAATGTTAAAATCTCACACTTGACTATGATGGGTCAGTGCTTCAAATACGTAAAAGAATTGGGTAACCAAAGAGACACTACTAAAAAAAAGGAGTTCATTTATTTTTCAACTAGAAAGAAACACATTTTGAGGAACTCAAATGACAAAAACACAAATTTTCTTCACACCTTAACACCATCTTTTCTGAAGTGTATCAGTTCTCAGGTAGCGCTAATGTTTAGTCACAAGAGTGCTAATTTCAGCCAGATAGTAGTACTTCTTCAAGAACCTCACCAGAGACAAGTCAAGGAGAAGAAATCAGCACAACTGAGAAGAGAGATTCTAGGAGCACTTTTTAAATTAAACTCAGCATTTTTAGTTTTGGCTTTTTTAAAACCAAATAGGAAATTAGTTGCTTCTTTTCCTTTGCCACCTGCCTCTGCATCCCAAGAAAAGGTTCTGTCTGAGCATCTGGAAATCTTTTAGGCTGAAAAGCTTACCATGGCTTTGCTCCGTCCTTCTGTAGTTCTTCTGTAGCACTTCAGCCTCTGCGCTCAGCACCAGAGGTCTCTGGGTCCTTGCCCAAGGATGGGTGTGCAGGGAGATTGCACTCACTGTCCCCAGAAAGGCTTACTTTCTTTTATTTCTCTAACCAAGGTTCACATCCTCCCCCTCCCCTGATCCCTCCCCTTCCCCCACCTCTTCTGTTCCTCTTTCCGCACCCCTTTCCTAGTCTGGTATCTAACACCTACCCTGAGAAAAAAAGAGCTGCTGACCAAGGACATTATTGCTAGATTCTCCCTTCTTCCTTCACTATTTCCTTCCTCACTTCCTCCCTCCCTCCCTTCATTCCTTCCATCCTTCCAATCTCCTCCTTCTCCTCCTCCCCTTCTTTTTCTTCCTCTTCTCCCTCTCTTCCTTCTCCTCCTCCTCCTCCTCCTTCTCCTCCTTCTTTCTTCTCCTTCTCCTTCTTCTCCTTCTCCTTCTCCTCCTTCTCCTTCTCCTTCTTCTTCTTCTTCTCCTCCTCCTCCTCCTCCTTTCTTCTCCTTCTCCTTCTCCTTCTCCTCCTTCTCCTCCTCCTCCTCCTCCTCCTTCTTCTTCTTCTCCTTCTCCTTCTCCTTCTCCTTCTTCTTCTTCTCCTCCTCCTCCTCCTCCTCCTTTCTTCTCCTCCTCCTTCTCCTCCTCCTCCTCCTTCTTTCTTCTCCTTCTCCTTCTCCTCCTTCCCCTCCTCCTCCTCCTCCTCCTCCTCCTCCCTCTTCTTCTTCTTCTTCTTCTTCTTCTTCTTCTTCTTCTTCTTCTCCTTCTTCTTCTTCTTCTTCTTCTCCTTCTCCTTCTCCTTCTTCTTCTTCTTCTTCTTCTTCTTCTTCTTCTTCTCCTTCTCCTTCTCCTTCTCCTTCTCCTTCTCCTTCTCCTTCTCCTTCTCCTTCTCCTTCTCCTTCTCCTTCTCCTTCTCCTTCTTCTTCTCCTCTCTGTCTCTGTCTGTCTCTGTCTCTGTCTCTCTCCTTTCTTTTTATAAACATTAGACTAACTCCTGGTTATCCATGGTAGAAGGCCCCTGATAATTGAAAGCACCACACAATCAAAACATTATTTTGAGAGACACAGATGTAGAGAACAAATGTATGGACACCAAGGGGGGAGAGTGGGGAGGGGGTGGTGGTGGTGTGATGAATTGGGAGATTGGGATTGACATGTATACACTAATATGTATAAAATAGATAACTAATAAGAACCTGCTGTATAAAAAACAAATTAAATTTAAAAATAAGAAAGAATGGGAAAAAAAAACATTATTTCAGACAAATTTACAGTGTGTTAAACTTCAGTAGAGCTAACCCAAAAGACTGGATTAATTTCAGCTTTCTCCTCCCTCTTTCCTTGCTCACCCTCTAGTGGACATTCTTGTTAATGGCACCTCCTAAAAGTAAGTCCTGAAGGGAGCAAAGCAGCTCTAACTTTTTGCCCTAGCGGGTTTCAGGGCCTACAGGTACATTTACGTTTCTGGAGGCTAAGATGTAAAGGAGATAGTCTGCATATAAAATTAGGACCTGTATGATGGAGGGTAATAGAAAGAAAGAGTCACTGACATAATCAGATTAGCATTTTTAAAAAGAATAACGATAGCTGTAGAGCTCAACACTCCATATTTATTACCTTATTTAACCTTTATAAAGCTTAAATATTACTGCTCCCCAGTGGATACCATTATTATCCCCATTTTTAAAAGTCTCAGAGAGGTTAAGAAAGTTGCCTTAGTCACAGAGCTAGTAAGAGACACGGCTGGGGTTTTGAACCAGGGCCAGTCGGTACTGGAATCTATGCTCTTGATGGTTAAGCTGCACTGCTGGAAGGAGCTCGGAAGACATATTGAAGTGGGGACCAACCTTAGCCAAGAAGACCCGGCAGTGCCAGTACTCCTGCTACTCCCCAAAGACATGTCTAGACCAGTGTTTCTAAGTCCTTTCCTTCAATTCTCTCAACCCTTGTCCAACCGGGCTTCCAACCACACCTGAGACTGCTCTTGCCAAGGTCTTCCAATTCAATGAAGCCAAAAGCCAGTTATCTGTCCTCATCTTATTTGACCAATCAGCTCCTAGATTTCCTCCTACTTCCCTGACTAGTCCTTCTCTGTTTCATTTGTTGATTCTCCCTCATCTGTCCAACCACAAAATCTTTGGAGTACTCCAGTGTCCACTGTTTTTCTCTTCTTATTTACCTTCACAAACTTGATGATCCAATCCAGTCTCTTCACTTTGATTACCAGCTAAATGCTGATGACTTTCAAATTTATGTTTGCATCCAGCCCATCCCCCTGCCCTGGGAATGTTCCCCATTCCCAGCCAAATGCCTACCTCATATTTCCATTTAGTTCCTTTATAAGCCTCTCAAACTGTACATGTATCGAACTGAACTTCTGAATTTCCTCCAAACCTGGTGGGCTCTTCCCACAGCCTTTCCCATCTCAGTAAATTATAACCCCATCCTTCCAGTTACATAAGCCAAAGATTTCGAGTTCACTGGGACTCCTCTCTTGTTCTCACAACTCATATCCAATATGTCAGCAATATTTTGGCTTTATCATCAAAATATTTTCAGTATTCACTCACTTCTATTTTATTACACATCCAAACCACCATCATCTCTCATCTATGTTATTGCTACAAAAGCCTCCCACCTGGACTCCATGTTTCTACTCTTTTCCTCTTATAGCCTGTTTTCAACAAAATAACTTAAGTGATTCAGCTAAAATGTGTATAATTCAGGGGCCCAGCCAGAAACAAAATTGACCCCAGATGGGTGAATTCTTCACCCACTGAAGAGCCTTTAATGGAGGGGCCACTTACAACAGATTAACAACAAGGTTAAGAGAACAAACAAAAGAAAATGAGCTATCCAGGGACTGGCAATATAGGAAGCTGTTGCATCTCTGGGACTAAAAATTCAAGGGGAGGAGATAGTGTATCATGACCCAGTGAGGACTGGGACCCTAGAGGAGAAGTCGTAGTGGAGGAAGGATGCAGCTGCTTCCAGAAAGAGCACCAAAGCGGGAAAAGAATGGGTGAGAAACACCCTGACCACTGTCTCTTCTCATTCTCTGATCTCCTTTAGGAGCCCCTTATTAGTTAAACCAATTGGAAACCAACCCACCAGTGACTTGGTGATGCAATCTGCAGAGGTCAGCCCCCTGGGGAAACTGAGCAGGGAATGGTGGGAATGGATGCTAGATGACAGTTGGACAGGGGGAGAAGATAACAAGCACGAAAGAACACAAGTCAGACCACTTCACTCCCCTGTTCAAAACCCTCCAACGGCTTCTCATCCCACCCAGAGTAAAATCTAAAGTCCTTACATTGGCTTACAAAGTCTTGGATGGTCAGGTCCCTGCTCCCTGGTCATTTTTGTCCTCTGAGATTCCCATGGTTTTTTGTAAGCTCAGCTATTCATTTAAAGCAAGCTGTTGTAATCCACCTAGCAAATGTTAATATTATACTGGTAGGGGTTTTCAGAATATTGATCCTCCATATTTCCAGAAGGAGAAGGTCCAGCATTCAGTAAATATCAGTTAAACAAAAGGATGGATAAATGGATAAACAACCCCCTTCATGGTCATAAACTATAAATGACATTTTTTTAAAAGGAAGACTTTACCTTTTCTTCTTAGTCATTATTTTTCTGGATATCTTTGTTATGCTATTAGTTTTCTGGACACTTCTGTTCTTCTTTAAAAATTGTAGAAATAGCCAGGGTTTTCTTCAGAAAGCTAGTTTTGGTCTTCTGGCACCCAGCCAAAATTATATCATGTCCCAGGGTTGCATGATGTCTACATGGTATCCCAACACTTGAGGCCCTAGTCAGAGAGATGGAGGAACCTTAGGTCCCATCCAAAGCTTGCTTGCTTGCTTTCTTTCTTTCTTTCCATATTTATTTATTTATGGTGTGTGTGGGAGCTATGTAGTGACCATTGTCAAATATGCATGCAATCCATTCACTTTTTCATACATTTTAAATTCTGCTCTTATATCAAGGTAGATTTCTAGGAGACTTCACCACATCAGCTTAGCCTCTCACTATATTCCTCTCACTGAGTTCACCAATGCTGTGTTTTTTGGCTTTTATCAAAGCTTTTTGTCATATGGATGCCTTTGAATCATACGGACGGATCTTACATTTGTTGAAAACATCTTTGGGGGGAATACAGTGAGAAATTTGCTTTAAATTTAATACACATTTACCTATGCTATAGAATATGACTCAGCCATAAAAAGGAATGAAGTCCTGATATATGCTGTAACACAGATGAATCTTGAAAACATTATGCTAAGTGAAAGAAGCCAGTCACAAAAGGACAAATATTGTGTGATTCCATGTATATGAAGCCAGTCACAAAAGGACAGATATTGTGTGATTCCATGTATATGAAATATCTAGAATAAATAAGTTCATAGAGACAGAAAGCAAAGTGATGACTGCCAGGCGCTAGGGGGAGGGGAGAGAGGGACTGACTGCTTAATGGGTACAGGATTTTCTTTTGATGAAAATGTTTTCAACTAGATAGAGGTGAAGGTTGCATAATATTGTGAATGTACTAAATAGTATTCTGAATTGTACACTTTAAAATGGTTGCATTTATGTTGTATAAATTTTGCCTAAATTAAAAAATAATAGTGCACAGTCAGCCTAAAGAGAATATTTGGCGTACGAAGGTCACAGGGACATGGTAGCAGTGACTTAAAGGATGGTCAGGAGAAGAGTAATTATTAGGCTATTTCATGGTCCCCAAAGGGTAGAACTAGATTGAGTAGGTGAGCACTATAAAACCATCACAAAATCAGAGAGATTGGAATACTGAAGGACCATTTGCCCACCATGAGATAGCTGAGGGAAGGGTCATCGAATGCCATTGAAAGCAGCAGCCTACGTCCATAAAAATGACAAATGCCCAACCTTTCCCTAGCCTACACTCCCAATGAAGATGACCACAAGGTTGACTTCTTCACTGCTGCCAGCCAAGGCTGCATTCACTGCAGTTGCCAGCATTAGTTTATCATGGCTAGAAGGAATGCACAGCCCCACACAACAACCAGTAGACCTCACTCCAGGCCAGAGTTAGACCTAAATGTCCATCCTCCTCCACAGTCCTTTCAAGACCAAATCCACCACGGCTGCCTATTTTCCTTACACTTGGAGTGTAAGCCCCTCTGATCACCTTCCATTTCCTAGACAATTCATCCAAGTTGCTATCTCCTGACCTGACCTTTCTTTTCTTCCCACACTCTTCCTTGCCATCCTCTGTAGTTCCTGTTTTACAATCAACAAACTCCGATATATCCTCCAGTTCCTCTCCAAAACTTTCTTCTACCTCCTGCTTTAATAGAACCTGACCTCCCAAGAGCATCACTTCCCCTGCAGATCTCTCAAGGTGATAATGTTCTCTCACACTCCACACACCTCAGGGTTGGAAAGCAGAGTTGATTGTCCTCCTTTATGATGAATGCCTCTTACCAATCTTTGTTCTTCCAGCCCCTTGTAAAAAAAAAAAGGAAGAAAGAAATAAAATAACCCTCCTCCTTTGAAGCTCATGACCTTGAGATATATGATCTTCTCACTGTTTTCATTGCAGCGACCTACCAGCCCCTCATACACTGATGACTTTGGCACCTAGCTCCTGGACTTCCTTCCTCTTTAAGCAACTCCTGTAATCCCATATGACATCACTATCCAGGTGCACTACCCATCCCAGAGCTTGGATTCCCAGTTCTACAATAGCATGCTTCTCCACTCAGCTTGAGCTACCTTCTCTCCTGGACATAGCCAGAACCTTGCCATCACCCTTAAATGTTATCAACTCAAAAAATCATATAATCAAGCATCCCACTCTTTAATCACAGTGTCCTATTCTTGTAATTTATTACTCAAGTATCTCATTGCATTGCCTCTTAATTCTACCTCACTGAACCTCTAGGCCATTAACTAGCTCCTTTGTTTCTAGCCATCAGTTTGCTCCTTCTTTATTTCCATTCCATGCTGTACTGTTGCGAAACATATTTTGCTATATAACTGGCTTTAAAATTTTTGCCTTCTGAGACAACTCATTCCATTTGCGAAAAGCAGTCCTGCTCCTTAGGATGAGCCCAAATGTGCTTTCGTTTATCCACTTATTTATTCATTGATTCAATAAATATTTGTCGAGTATCTACTATGTGTCAGGAATATGCCCGTTTCTAGATATATAGCAATGAATAAGGTAATTTGTTCCTACTCCTGAGAAACTTAAAATCCAGTGGGGAAGACAGATATTCAACAAATAGCTACACATATAATTATTTAATCACAATTAAAGGAAGGAAGAATATGGGCTGTGAGAGAATTAAAGAGGTGCCGTTCTGAGAGCTATCAGTGGGAATCAGTGGATGAAAGTTACTAAAGGGACTATTGACAGGATTTGGCACCATTGGGAGATCAAGGAGAGGGGAAAAAATCTCCTTGATTTTGACCAAAAGTCTGTTGTGGTTTTATTAATTGATTGATTGGTTGATTGGTAAGACAGGAGGCTCGTCTTATTGCTACATGCCCCTTTGCAGTAAAATGATTTTATAAATCAGCAGCATGACTATATATATGTGTAAATGAAGAGAGAAATATTTTAATTTCTCTTGGCTTAGAATCTTTTGGGAGAGAGATCCTAAAATTTTGAGGTAGAATCTATATTTATTATTTCCAATTGAAAGAAGAACAAACGCTTTCTGTTTAGGTAGATGTTTGTTTTCTTTCATTAAAAAGTTCTTTTCTAATCTTTTAATCTGCTGATTCCAAGAACTGTTCTACTTTGCACTTCTGTGCTTTCTACTTGCCTATGTCCCTTTGACTTGGGCACCTGTTTCCCTTCTGAATACATTTAATTTGTTCAATTTACTCTCTTTTTTTTTTTAGACCTGGAAAAGCTAACATTCCTGCTTTTTCTGCACTTCAAGCTGATGTCTCAAGTGTGTACCCATTTCAGTCCTACATGAAAACAGCCCTAATTAGCAGAATCTATCCTTATTTTTCATTTTTTCTTTAATTTTCTCTTAAGTAATACTTTGAGCTAAGAAGTATAAAATCAAAGTGAAAACAACCGTAGTCTGTAACAGTGTTATAGCCACATTTCTTCTTTTTTAGTCTGGATAACCAAGCCAAAAGTTAAACCATGTTTTCTTAGGAAATTCAGGTATTCGGATTCTTTGATAGCGATGAGATTGTTGAGGTGGTTTTTAGTTTGGTACACACCAGGCTTTGTGCATTGACACTATTCTAGAAAAGAGAAGACACATATTTTGGGTGGGAAAAAACAGCCGTGGCTCTAATCCTGGAGAATAACTGAGTCTGCAGAATAAATCAAGATGAATTGGTTGACTTGAGCAGCCTAGAATTGAGACTGGCATGATGCAAAGACACCAGGAGTCTTTGTTTCATTGAGCTTAATGACTGTTTTCAGATTATTAATACTTTTTCAGACAACTGTAGAGTATTGATGCAAAAGCCCGTATGTATACTACTTCATACCCATTAGGGTGGTGATAATCAAAATGACAGAAAATAACAAGTATTGAACAGAATATGGAGAAATAGGAACTTTCATACATTGCTGGTGGGGTTGTGAAATGGTGCTACCCTTCCGGGAAACAACTTGGCAGTTCCTCAAAAAGTAAAACGTGAAGTTACCATATGACCCAACAATTCCATTTCTGGGTATATGTCCAAGAGAACTGAAAACATAAGCCTACTCAAAAACTTGTGCATGAATGTTCATAGCAGCATTATTCACAATAGCCAAAAAGCAGAAACAATCCAAATGTCCATCAGTTGATGAATGGAAAAAGAAAATGTGGCATATTCATACAATAGAGTATTATTCAGTTTATAAAAAGGAATGGAGTACTGATACATGGTACAAAATGGCTGAACCTTGAAAACATTATGTTAAATGAAAGAAGCTAGACACAACAGGCTACGTACTGTATGATTCTATTTGTATGAAATGTCCACAATAAGTAAATTTATAGAGGCAAAAAGTAGATTAGTAGTTACCAGTGGCTGGTGAAGATGGAGAGTGACTTCTAATGGGTCCTGGGTCTCTTTTGGGGGAGATAGAAGTGTTCCAGAGTTAGATAGCAGTGATGGTCACAGGATCTTGTAAATATACCAAAAGCTGTTGGATTGTACACTTAAAAAGGGTGAATTTTATGGTATCTTTTATCTAAGTAAAACAGAATTTTTAAGAAAGAGCCTGTACACAGGGCTAAATATAAACGTTTATTATAAAACTTCATAATGCCATGTCAAATACAATAGGTATGACATAAGCTTAAATAAATACATACTTAAAACATTTTAAATCATAATTTTAAATACTTTATAAAACCCAAACACAGACCACATTTATATTTCACACAGCTATTTCCAATGCAGTATATACAAATATTTACAACATTTGAACAATTTCAAAGAAAACAGTAATTCATTCCATATGTAGCCTGCTCATAATACTTGTTTTTTTTTTCTCTCTCTCTCCTTTATTTCCCAGAGTTCTTTTGCCCCTTAAAAACCTCTGCTGTTCTGATCCTTATCATATCTCCCTGTTTCCTTTTGGTTTTGTCTTTGCCAGTGTGCAGCCAGCACTTCTCTGAAATTTTGCTTTTTCAACACATCCTAAGTTAATGAAAGGGTGGGAGAATTTGGATTCTTATACTATCCTGCAAGGTTGGGGCAGCTTTGCCAATTGCTGGCCCAGTATCTCTTATGGCCAGTGATCAACCAATGACTAGGGATTCCTTAGGAATTTTAAACTCTCTTATAAATAAATACAAATACTTGCTCATTCAGGCTTTCCTCTGTTTAAGAACACCCGAACGGACAGAATAAGACAATTAGGGAATACTTATTAGACATCTTGACTTTAAAAAAAATCCACTGGACAGATCCATTACATGGTATGTTTCTAGCATGGATTTAAAATCTTATGTAATATACAAGAATTGTATGTTGACACATCACATCTGACAAACATCTTTGTAGTAATGCAAAACACATTTATATATCTATATGTTTTTTTTTAAGAAAGACATTCATAAAACTGTACCTTTGTTTGTTTGCATTTATGCTTTTATCAAATCAGAACATTTAACCTCCTGGAAGTTTTTCATCATAGAAACCATATAGCTATGAAAAAATACCTGACAGTGTACAAGTGTGTTGCCATGCGGATTCTGCTCTCCTGAGACTACTCATGGTTTTTAAAGAAACTGTAGTCAAACATTCAGAACTTTATACTGGTTTATGCATTGCTAGGGCACAGTATTTGCCCTTTTTGAAATACATTTACTACAGATGAAACTTTAGAATTTGTTAATAAAGATCTGGGATAAGCAACTTTTATTATAGTCCTAATATTTATAGTCCTAATTATTATAGGACTAATATTTACATATTTTAAAGTCCCTACCACACTTGTACTGAATTAATATCGTCCTAATATTTACATATTTTAAAGTCCCTACCACAGGGACTATTATATTATAGTCCTAATATTTACATATTTTAAAGTCCCTACCACACTTGTACTGAATTAAGACTTATGGACTTTATACTATAGTCAATGCAAGTAAAAAGAACACACAGCCTCTAAAAAACACTTTAAAAAGCACTGAATCCCACAGGGATAAAAGTGATTGAGACAGTGTTTGCACTCCCACAGAGTGCTAAATAGAATTTCCACCATTAACAACCTTTCCCATGTCGTCACCCCATGACATTAAAAATTTGTCATTTTTTTTCCAGGTCTGTTAATAGAATATCTTTGACCAATTTGTTTCCTCTAAACTCTTGACACGTATTATTCATCCCAATGACAGCAACTACATAAGCAGCAGTTGAAACACTGTGAGGGACAAAAGAAAGAAACAGCGCCACAGAATAGCGTGTTGCACCACAAGATTTCCCAGTGAGTGAAGGGTGAGTTAGAAAAGGAATTCTGAGATTCCAGAGCCTTAGTCTCTTTACTCTCGCATGGAAGCGAATATTCTTTCCTTCCAGTAGCCAGCACTGGAAAGGAGAAAACTGAGTCTTTTTGGTGGCAGGCTGGACTTGCCCACTGGATTTTAGTCCGTTGAAGTCCTTGTAGGTACCATAGTCCCAGCTATAAAGGCAGCCAGCGTGTGTAGTAGGTGAGTAGGGCCAGAGACCCAAGCAGACCTCTCTGTCTCTGCCGTCTTCAGGGTATCGTTCTAGTTCCCTAATGTACCTGTGCTCCTGCAATGATAAGAGTGCATGCGGGCAGGACATTTAATATTTTGCATACTAACAGCAGCGACAAAATTCCCCTTCTAGCACAGACAACTGTGTGCACTCTCACAAGGCTAGTCCAGATACAAACTGCAACATCCTATATAGCTGGGATAGTGAAACTATTCTGTAGGATACTGTAATGGCGGATACATGTCATTATACATTTGTCAAAACCCATGGAATATACAAAACCAGGAGTGAACCCTACTGTAAACTGTGGGATTTAGTTAATAATAATATATCAATACTGGCCCATCGATTGTAAGAAAATACCATACAAATGTAAGATGTTAATAATAGAGGAGGGCTTCCCTGGTGGCACAGTGGTTGAGAATCCACCTGCCAATGCAGGGGACACGGGTTCGAGCCCTGGTCCGGGAAGATCCCACATGCCATGGAGCAACTAAACCCGTGCACCACAACTACTGAGCCTGCGCTCTAGGGCCCGCGAGCCACAACTACTGAGCCCGCGGCCACAACTACTGAAGCCCGCGCACCTAGAGCCCGTGCTCTGCAACAAGAGAAGCCACCGCAATGAGAAGCCCGTGCACCGCAGCAAGGGGAGTCCCCGCTCGCCGCAACTAGAGAAAGCCCGCGGGCAGCAATGAAGACCCAACACAGCCGAAAATAAAATAAATAAATAAATTTTAAAAAAATAATAGAGGAAATTGGAGGGCATGAGGGGCTATGCTGGAACTCTGTACTTTCTACTGAATTTTCTGTGAACCTGAAACTGCACACACAAAAATGTCTATTAATTAAAAAACATCTATTCAGAGGGGACTTGAGCCTTCCAAATTGTCACAAAGCAGAGCAGAGTGGTTAAGAACACAGCTTTTAGAGTCAGACTGCCTGGGTGTGAATCCTGGCTATACCACTTACTAGTTTTGAGATTTTCGGCATTAAGTTCTCTGTGCCTCATTTCCTTCACCTATATAATAATAAATACAATAGCCCTTATCTCATATAATTCCTAGCTTAGAACGGTTCCTAGAACATAGTAAGTGCCATATAAGGGTTAGCTATTATTATTATTCATGTTCATCAATGAAATGACTCCATAAAGGCCAGATCCTTGTTCCTTTCCTCTCCTCCGACAAAAACATGAAACAACATGCCCTAGGATAACATGAAGGTGGTGATTTCCTCCCTAGACACTGCAGGTTCAGAAGGTTCCAGGAGCAACAGAACATGTAGAGAAGATATCTTCTTTCAAAACCATATGTGATTTTCAAGTCTTACCTGATTCCTTTGGACTTAAGTTAACTCGGAAATCGTTTGGTAGGATCCATCTGATTGAAGGCTTTGGCAGCTGCTGTGGAATACATGAGAACACTGAGTAAAGCACTGGTTTCCAGCATGAAGAGAGAAAAATGTGTAAAATGTTCAATGGCATGCTTTATACAAGAGTGCAGCTTACCTGGCAGGAACAAATTTTTTTGCTGCAAGAGAAAGAAAACCATTCATTTAGACTCAATGACTTTTAAGGATACATTAAATCCTGAAACAATATGACTCTTTTCATCAGGGGTTGCAGACTCAGTACCTACACGGCCCCTGTAATTATCAGAGCCCAGACACAGCTTGGTGGCAACAAGGGGGCAGGGCAGGGGATGCAAAGTGCGCACTCATGCAAAGGACACAGCAGCTTCCTAATGCAAGCGGATAGCAACATGCTCTGCTTGCCAGGTTCTGCTGTCTTCCAATTTGCCATGAGAAATCTCAGGTCTGGATTAGATGTGAAATTTCCTATTCTGTAAACGTCAGAACTTAATTCAAAAAATACTAAAGACTCTGTAGGTCAAACAAACCAGGAGTGTGGCTAGATGTGTTTGCATATCCCCTGAGATACTCCCATATTTAAGCCTGTATTCCAAATAAAATTTTTGGAAACATTTTATTGATTTTCCCAGGACCGCTAATTATGGCAGCCTCATTGCAACAACTCCCAGGGGGACCACGGCATTCAATGTGAATAGCATCCCCTGGAGTTGTACCATGTTAGCACACTAACATTTGTATTTCCTGAAACTCTTTCCCTAAGACTTCTGCTTAATTACCCTGCAGTTTATTAGTGTTTAATGACTAGTGACTAGATTCTAATTACTTTTTAAATCTGTGAGAGATAACGTGACTCATCAATGAGAAAATAATTTTTTTCAAAAACCTTTTTGGAGTACATTCATAAATGCCCTTACCTTTCTTCTGAAGGCGTTTCAGAAGCCAGAGGAGAAATGATGCTAATGTCATGAGGGAGACCCCAGCAGCAGAAAGTCCAACTGCCAAGGGAGTTTGGGACTTAGAAGGAGCTAAGGAAACAGAGGGGGGTAAACTGTCATGAGAAGGAATTAAACTCAAAGTCTTTCTGTTCTGTCCATTTGCCCTTTTCTTTGTGCACTGATTACAGTGTACAAAGCAGAAGAGTCATCTAGTTCAATACATGAGGCAGAGACATGGTACTAAAGGCCTTAGAGGTCAGCCCCAAACCACCTTTTGCGAGCTTATCTCCCAGCCTGGCTAGGCAGAGCTCTAACCTACCAAGCTTTCACAGCACACCTTGGTTAACCTCTCTCTCTCTCTCTCTCTCTCCCTCCCTCCCTCTCTCTCTCTCTCTCTCTCTCTCTCTCTCTCTCTCTCTCTTTTTCTCACTCTCTCTCTCATTTCCCTTCCCACCCCCCAACTTTTCCCACTAGCTCTCCTTTTATCAAAATTCCATTGACATGTCACTTCTTCTGTTTTCTCTTTATCCCCATAAAATGAAATGTCCATCCACTAATGTTAACCTGGGTAACATTTCTGACCTTTCTGGCTTGGATACACTGGGTAGTTCATTACTGCAGCCAGATAGCTTCCTTTCTTAGCTCCCTTTCTTCTCTCTTGTCCCCCAGACAACCACCATCAATCAATGCTTCACCTTCACAAGTAGGCAGCATCCCAGACCAGTGTCCTGTGGCACCACATGTCAGAGCCGCAGAACCATTGAGCGTCCATCCTTCAGGACATGAAAATGTACACTTGGTGCCAAACACAGGCTCCCCACTGCAGTTTATGTCGATCTTTCTGGGAACCTCCAAACTTGAACACTGTACCGCTGCAAACGATAGGACATGGGTAGAGGTTAAGAAAAATCTACCGGAACGTTTTTAAAACGGGCAGAAAAGTCACCAATAAGTGTAACTTATAAGCACTACTTAGTTTTCAGCATGTAGGAAATTAGGATCAAGTCCCTTGGGGCAATCTAGGTTCAGAAATGTTTTAAGGTACTTGACCTATACTCCTTTAAAGATTGAATTCAGTCCTACCTTGGCAGGAGGGGACCTCCTGTGTCCACTGTCCCTGAGATGTGCACTCAAGTTGAGCCGATCCACGTAATTCAAAGCCTTCCTCACAGCTGAAGGCACAGGAGGACTTGTAGGTAAACTCTCCAGTGGGGGAATGGGTACAGTTCACTGAACCACTTCTGGGCTGAGGGATAGCATCACATTTCACAGCTGGAAGACATGAGTGAGTACATGAGAGGTTTGTTTTTATCGGGCAGCAACAGATTTCCCAAGGTAACCAAGTCCCTAGCTCTTCAATAGTGCTCACAGGAAAACTCACCCATGGACCCACTTTGGAAACTTTCAGAAGTACTAGAAACACTAGACTAGTTGTCTTTCAGAAGACAACTCACGTAGCCTCTCTCTGGGCTGGACAAAGCTTTCACGGGAAAGCAGAGCTACCAAAATTATGGTCAGAGAATAATGTAGTGGAACTGGATAGTACTTGGCATTTGACGACTGAACCCAGATCACTTTGGACAAAGGAATACTCAGAGAATTCAAGACTCTTCATTAGTCCCTGGACAAGTGGGAAGATGGCTGTGTTTTCTTTCAATTCCAGTCCCTTCATTGACAGGGGTACTAATTAAAGGACAGCCTTTAACAGGACCAGTGGTTCCTGAGCTCTGTTCTGATATGTGAAAGAAGTCAGGGTTAGGAGAAAGATTTTATGTAGTCAGGGAGCAACTTATGGGTCCTGGATGCTGACAGATGAGGCCAAAAAGAAAGGAGGATAAGAAGGCAGCCACATAAAATTTGTCTGCTTTGCAGTTTGGTTTTTGTCTTGTGTCTTTTTCCACTGTAAATTATTCTGTGCTGTATTTGGCTACAAAAATGCCAGTTCCTGATAGTGAGAACTGCTTGCTTTCAATGTTCTTGATCTTGCTTTATTAAATTAAATTAAACTAAATTTTAGCGCTTACGTATATATTAAGTGTGTCTCTATATCTGACACCACACTTGAAACATTTTCATCACTGCTAGTTATGAGCAATTTCAGAAGAAAGGTATGACAAGTACTTTGGAATCAAGTCATGTTCTCATAATCCTACTTTGTAAATTTTCTAATGTGATTTCCCTTCAGATTAAGATTTCTGCTTACTCCATGCCAATGTCTATAAAGTTATGTTAGTCCAGTACAGTTAAGAAACCAGCAAAGCATCCACTCTTACTACATACAATCCTTTCCCTGGACAGTTCTTTTATATGCATCTCAAAAATATAAGATGAATGTTGCCCATCAGATCTGATTACTGTAGTTAAAGTAGGCATCAGGTTTCATTTTCAGTGCTTCACATTTGAAGACTGCTGCTCTTTGAGAAAGGGAGAGTGTAAAGGAGACTCTCAGGCTTACCTTCACAAACTGGGACCTGCTGTGTCCATTGCCCCTGGGTAGTGCATTCAACCTGGGCTGGCCCCTGCAACACGAAGCCTTCTGCACAGGTGAAGTGGCAGGATGACTTATAGGTGAACTCTCCAGCAGGGGAGTGGCTACAGCTCACAGCGCCATTCTGAGGATGGCTGATGGCATCACACGTCACAGCTGTAACACATGTCCCAATTTACATTAGCAGGTCTGGCTTTCCCATTTGGAGTATAGGTTGAGAAAAAAGAATGTTTACAATATAAATCCTGATGTAGAACTACCGTACCTTTACATGTTGGTTTCTTGTTGTCCCATATCCCAGAGGAGATACACTGCAGGTGCTGGGGTCCAGTGAGTTTATATCCTTCATTACACTCAAATTCACAGGTGGTGTTCCACAGGAAGCTTCCGTGGCTTTGGAAACATTTCACAACTCCATTGACAGGACTTCTCAAAGCATCACACTTAGCCACTGGGGATTTGAAAGAACACCATGAACTTTACAGGAGAGTGACATATTCACTTCTTATTGAACTGGAATTTATAATACAGTAAGATAGATCAGAGGGTAGATTCCCAAAGCCCTGCGTTCATCCTTGGGGACATGCGCACACCCAATAAAGTTTTTATGCTTTTTTCTTGATATTTTCATCTTCTCTGATTGACCCTGACTATGCTAAATGGTTTCTGATCTATTTTATCAGATCTCTCATCAGGTCTCTGATCTATTTTACATAAGGCAAAAACAAAGAAAAATAACATATTCTAGATCAGGATTTATGACTAGTGATAAAAAAAACAATCCCGACGTACACAGAACATTCATTTATTTTAACCCAGCATGACCTGGAGGAAAGAATTTTTTTGTCTTTGGCCTAGAAAGATAAGACAGAGAGAAAAGGGTATACTGAGGCTGCGTGATTACCATCCTCTTAAATTGGTCCAGTTGCATGGGTGAGGTTAAACAGAGAAAGGGGAAAGTCATTAAGATGTTAAGAGTATGGTTCCACTGTTTTATGTGTTTTCTTACAAATCACCGGAGCCTCAGAAACACTTATGTCAAACATAGGATCAAAACCTCTCTCAAAGCCAGCTGGTACCGTACTGGCCATATACATTGGCCAAGAGAACAAGTTTAATTAGAACTTGTTTAATTAGGACAAGTTTAAAAGAACTTTCCCTGACGTGCTGAAAATGGTATAAACTGGATAAAAAGTAAGGCAATGAGGGATGAGTTAGAGAATGTTCTGTGCCTTCTGAGAGAGACTTACCATTGCAGGCTGGAAGAGGAACACTCCATTCTCCGGAGGAAGTGCACTGTGTGGCCTCCGGGCTGCTTGGGAGATAGCCCTCCCCACAGCTGACATAGCAGGAAGAATTGTAGCTGAATTTCCCCAAAGGGTCGTTGCAAACCAGGCTTCCATGCTCAGGGGCTTCCTGTGCCTGACAGGTCACAACTGAAAAGGGAAACCAAATCAATTCTTCTCCTCTCTCACCTTATCAGGTGGGAAGAACCCTGGAAACTATAACTACTGTTTATTGACCTTTTTTTTTTTTGCGGTACGCGGGCCTCTCACTGCTGTGGCCTCTCCCGTTGCGGAGCACAGGCTCCGGACGCGCAGGCTCAGCGGCCATGGCTCACGCGCCCAGCCGCTCCGTGGCATGTGGGATCCTCCTGGACAGGGGCACGAACCCATGTCCCCTGCATCGGCAGGTGGACTCTCAACCACTGCGCCACCAGGGAAGCCCACTACTGTTTACTGAATAGCAGGCACTATGAAAATGTTGTGTCTGCATTTGTTCACATCATCCAAACCATAAGCCTGTGAAGTTGGTACTATATTGTCCTCATTTTACAATGAGAAAACTGGGACTCAGAGAGTTTAACTATGTTGTCAAGGTGCTGTAATTAATAAGTGGTGAATCTGGGATTCAAAGCCAGGAGGGTCTGACTTCATAGCCTCAGCTCTTAACCACCTTCTGAAACCATATGCCCCAGGGAAGGGAAGGCATGCAGACCTGACTCCGAAGCCAGCTTGGACACAAAATCCTCCTACCATCTCTAGCGAAGAAAAAGGTGAGACCAAACCTTACCTTGCTCACACTTGAGTCCCGTGAAGCCGGGGTGGCACTGACAAGTGTGGCTGTTGACGGTCTCTATACAGTCACCGTGGCCGCTGCAGGATGTCGGGGTACAGGCAGCTGTGGAAAAGACAGTCTGTGATGACGATTGTTATTGTGCTTCAAATGAGTTTCTTTAGGAATTCAGGGTCAATAGTGTGTAACGGGGATGTCACCAATGATACAGAGTGCCAGAGATTTTAACAGAAGTGCTTGATGAAATGCCAAAGCTGAGTTTTAGGCTCAACCATTTTTTTTTTTTTCTTTTGCGCTACACGGGCCTCTCACTGCTGGGGCCTCTCCCGTTGCAGAGCACAGGTTCCGGACGCGCAGGCTCAGCAGCCACGGCTCACGGGCCCAGCCGCTCCGCGGCATGTGGGATCTTCCCGGACCAGGGCACAAACCCGTGTCCCTTGCACCGGCAGGTGGACTCCCGACCACTGTGCCACCAGGGAAGCCCTAGGCTCAACCATTTTAAACCTTGATGTTAATGTCAGGGGTATAGCTGTAACTGGCTCCCCAAATAGAAAATTCCCTTTATCACAAACTCTAAAGAGAGTTCCCCTACGGCACATAAACAACAGGTAGCTAAAAATGTATCATGTGTTTGTACACACACTGTATATAAGTATAGACCTATATATATGCATATATGTATACATAAATACATACATTCTTGTCTACATTCACACAAAGAAGCAAAAACACATTCTGTTTTAAAACATCAAACAGAATGTTTTAAAACCGTATCTTTTAGAACATAAAATTCCCACAATAGAGACCAGTTTTTGCATACAGTCCACAATCTGTCAAGATGCTCACACACTGAATCTCCCTCCCACTGCTGCCACAAACTCCCTACCTGTGTAGCACAAGGCTAGCTTCTTTTTGCTGCATCTCTCATCGTTCCACTTGCCCGAGTCCTTTTCTCTCTTGATGTAGATCTCTACACAATCCTCGTTGCTTTGCTTATTGTTTGGTTCACCTGGAGCCCAGTTTGTGGCCTCTTCAGTCAAAGGCTTCTGGGTCCCTATCCAGGTCCAGGTATCGTTGACCTTTCTGATTCCGATCCAGTAATAACTTGGTGAATAGCTGAATGTGGAGTTCAGGTGTTTAATCTCTTCCTGGTTTTGAATTGCAACCAGATGTGTGTACCTTTGCTGGCAATAAGCACTGGCCTCATCAAACGTCATGGGTTCCGTGGAGGCGTTGTAAGACCAGGCTCCACTTTCTTTAAACAGGAGAAGCACTAAGGGGGAAAATGTGAAAGGAATGGGAAAGTTTAGTCCTGCTATGGTTTGACTCTGTTAACTGGACCTTTTGTTGTCTTTTTTTTGGTATCTAGTGGCGTTTGGGTTGACTCAACCTTTTTTCACCTTTTCCAAAGTAAGAATGGGTACGAATGGAGAAACTACCATTTACTGTGTATCTCTTTTGTGGTTGCCCTTCCACTTGGTGCTTCGCCCACCATAACCTCCCCAATATACCTGCCTAATAGTAGAATAATAATCAGAATAACTAAGCTTTGGGGGGCACTAAATATGCACTGTCGGAGGCACTTTACGTGACCCACAATACTGAATCCTCAAAATGCCTCTGGGAAATAGGTTATTTATGATCGACTCTTTATACGTAAGGAAGCTGAGACACAATGAGGTAAATTGCTCCTAGCCCAGGGCACAACACATTGTGAGGAGAGGCCAGGAATGGTGCTAAACAACCTACAATGCACAGGACAGCCCCCACAAGGAAGACTTATCTGGTCCAAAATGTCAGTAGTGCCAAGGATAAGAAACCCTTTTCTAACTACGGGCATCGACTTACCGAAAGTGAGAGCAGAGAGAAACTGTGAAGCAATCATGACTTCAAGACTTCTTTTGATCCCAAGATTAGACTTGAAATGCTTTTCTGGGGGCGAAAGTACAAAATTAATTATAGAATGAAGTCCCAGGCTACCAGTTACTCAAATCATTCTACAGTGATGCGTAGAGCGACATCATAAGATTTTCAGATAAAGGATTGAAATCTTTTGCCACCATCTTCACTTCAAAGAAGTTTACCCAAATGAATACATGTAAAAGTTAAGATTCTCATCATTTAGGTCAAAGAGAAAAGCCAGGTTTTAACTTGTCTGAATACAATAAGAGCTTGCACAGATCTTTTATCGAAGGCTTCTTGACTATCTGTTCATATTAATAATCTGGGTTTCATGGCCAGATTAGTTAAGTAAAAGACTTCTTGCACTTACCTGTTCGGTGAAGTGGTTGTTTCGGTGTCAGATTCCTCCTGAGTTGCTGCTGCTTCTGCCACTCTTGCAGTTCTGATGCGAGGTCAGCCAAGAACACTGGAGCTCTGCTCCTGCTGGAGCTGCTTTATAGAACGACGCTTCCTGTGAGTAATAGGAGGATATGTCCAAAGCCAGTAAAGAGGAATTCCCAGACAGCATCCAAAAAGTTTCCCAGGAATATCCATAATGCGAAAAATTACAATGATGTCAAAATGAATTCTCCTTTTTTACATACCTTTTAATTTTACATGAATTCTATTGATATGACACAAATGCATGGTTTTAATCCCCAAAACATAAAAGCTATGTCTTTAAAATTTTTTTACCTTTGCTTATTAGTAGTCCCTCTCCTGAAATTGTGGTAGCAATCAGAATTTCATCACCCTAAGCAAACTAAGAATAGTTGTGTCATCTATGGACTATTACCCTCAATTTTCCTACCCCATAGCAGTCAATTATGTCATCACTCACTTTTTTTCTCTTTCTCACCTACCAACTCAATCCATTTTAAGGTACAATACCTAATTGGAATGAATCATGAAGTAAATGTTAATCCTCAGATTCTGTGTATAGTTATGGCTAAATTACTAGAAACAATATCTCCCACTTAAATGTCTGAAATAATGCCTTGTTTCTTAAATATAAGAAAAATGGGAAACAGACTTAGATATTCCTGTCGGGAAAACATTCATGATTTGTTCAGTGAGAAAATAAAAATGAAAACTATATATACTCGTGTTTAATTTACCCAAATTTGGTTTAAAATTTTTTAATGTGAATTGCAAAAACATAAAAAATGTATCAAAATGTTAACAATGGATTTCTAGATGGCAGGATTCAGGGGTTATTTTTATAACTTTCATGTTTATTTTCAGGTTTTCCCAGTTTTTGCAATGACCCTCTATTACTTTTATAGTAAAAAGAACACAGTTTAAAGAATTCTGTGTCTAAATGCAACTGAAGGGTATATATATATATAATATATATATATATTTTATATATATAAAATATCACTGATTCCTGCTCTTTATACTGGCATTTCTTTGGGACAGTTATATACAATCACCATTCCCCATCTCTGCATCTTGTTTAATTCAAACAGTAGAGACAGTAAATGGGAATCTTTTACTTTCCATGTTCTATAGAGATCAAGTGAAGCTAATATTCTATAATTACAGTTTTTTAGAATAGGACATCTAAGAATGTGCTCTAAGCAGGCATGAAGTAGTAGTGGCAGGGGAATGAGGCGGGGAATAACAGGTTAATTTGTCTCATTACACATGTTAGCCCTGGCTCTTTCTATGCACATAAAGACCTAAGCCAAACAGGCAAAGAGAAGAAAAATTCCAATGAGTACAACTGATTTTAAAAATTAAATAAATAACCCAGTTAGCTAATTTAACTCCTAAAACTGCCTGGCTCTGAACAGAGACGTTATCATCCACCTCCCTCTCTCTTATATTTTCTAGATACTGACATTATTTTTTTTAATCAGACTTTACTTATGTAACGTGATCGCTATGGCTCAGTAAATGTGGAAGAGCAGTCAGTCACAAGTGTTTATTTAGATTTCAGAGAAGGATGTGAAGCTGGGTTAATACGTAATCTGTATATGTTTTATTTTTTAATAAGTTGCGAACATATCATTTGCGTGAGCGTGGAATAACTGGGGGTGTTGAATATTATCTCCTCTTCCTCAAATAAACCTAATGTCCCAAGTAGCAGGCTGATTAGAGGTCCCTCAAGGCCCTATTGAGTCTCCCAAGCTCAGAAGATGTAGCCGGCTGTCCCTGGACTGCTCCATTTTCAACCCTGGCCTCATATGGATACCCGTTACAGTCTCCAACTTGGAGAGGCAAAGAGAAAAGGAAAGAAGATGCTGCAAACAGAGGCACACCCCAGGCTCCACCACCAGGGCTATTTTGTCTCTGAGGTGCCACCCTTCCTGGCTTTATCGTCCCTTTTCCTGGAAGTGCCCTGTAGGCAGATCTTAAAATTTATCTGACACACTAATAAAGTACCTAATAATTATTTTGAAGATGGAAATTAGTCATAAACAGCCCTAGATAACTACATTTACTATTATGATTTTTCATAACTAAATTAAGTTTATAGTTTGTCTCTTTCCTTTCACAAATATCTAAAAATAGCCCCAATGGTGGTACCGTCCCTATTTCATTTACAAATATATGTCCTGGACACCCCGCCCCCCCCCCCAGTTATAACCTGTAGCATCTACTGAGTGCTTACTACGTGCCAGGCCCTGTTCTAAGCTTCTTTGCATATTCATCTAGATGATTATTTAATCCTTATAACAGCCTCTTATGAATAGGCACTCTTAGCATCCCCATGATACAGATGAGGAAATTGGGCAACCAAGGATTACACCTATCTCATCCAAAAACACAGAGCTAAGGAGTTGAAACCCAGGCAGTCATTCTCCAGAGCCAGCTTCCTTAACTGCTATCCCAAAACACAGTTTCTCTTGTTATTTTGCCCCACGATGAGCCTCCCTGTTCTTCCCAAGTCTCCAATATCTCTCTTCTTCCCAAGAGCAATGAGATCATCCCAGCTCTCCACCAAGAGGGCTGTGTCCTGGTTTCCAAGACATAAAGGCAGGAAGGGAACCAAGGGGCAGTAAGCAGTACAGACAATGCAGTGAAAAAGGACCCTAGGTTCTCAGCTATGGGGGAAAAGTGGATGAAGATAAAAGTAAGGCAGGCTGAGCTATACCTAGGAAAAGTTTTGATCCCTAGGTCACACTTTCTAGGAGATCCTGATTCAAAAGCAGATTCTCCCTATGGCTAAAGGGTAAAATATTTTAAATTTACACTGAGAGAACTTCAGGGACAGAACCCAATACCTGAAAAGAAGGATAAGAGAAATAAGGAGTCGAAGAGATTGTGAGTAAAGGTAATTTATTATTATTATTGTTGTTGTTGTTGTCACTACCAGAGGTGTAACATTCCAAACTCAGTCACCCTTATAGTTATCCTGCATTCTCCCAGAATATTTTCCACATCCCTGCCACCTGAGATTGGGACCACAGATCATGTACCTGTCTGCTAGAAGCTGAGGGGCTTTCTTCAGGCTCCAGGGCTGCTGAATAGGTCATAGACAGACCTAGTTTGCCTCTCATAGGGAGACGCCAGCACTGTGAGGGGCTAACAGCTGGACTGTAGCTTCTTCACCTGCTTTTTCTGATCTGATGCGGGGCACCCTCATTTTGGGGGTGGAAGAATGAGTTGAAGAGGAAATTAGGTGAGCGTGGAATAACTGGGGGTGTTGAATATTATCTCCTCTTCCTCAAATAAACCTAATGTCCCAAGTAGCAGGCTGATTAGAGGTCCTCAAGGCCCTATTGGGTCTCCCAAGCTCAGAAGATGTAGCCGGCTGTCCCTGGACTGCTCCATTTTCAACCCTGGCCTCATATGGATACCCGTTACAGTCTCCAACTTGGAGAGGCAAAGAGAAAAGGAAAGAAGATGCTGCAAACAGAGGCACACCCCAGGCTCCACCACCAGGGCTATTTTGTCTCTGAGGTGCCACCCTTCCTGGCTTTATCGTCCCTTTTCCTGGAAGTGCCCTGGCCTCTCCTCCACGTCCTGTAATGGGGCAACAAGGACATCAACCGCTTTTGCTTCTGTGCCCAGTCCAACTCATTCTCACCTTTATGGTGATGGGACATCCCTGAGGGAGTGAGGGAAGGACTGAAAGAGAAGGTTAGGGTTCCCAAGGCAAATGTTACAGTGTCACTCAAGGCCATCCTGTTCACCTTCCATAGACAGGGACAAATAAAAGCCATGGACAGGAGATTATTGGGTTTAATGGGAAGTAGCATCGGCCATAAGCACATGTGGCAAGACCATCTATTAAAGTGTGAATGTAGCTTTGGTTCCTCAGTGCTGAAGGGAACTATGAAGCATGGACAGTAGTTCTTGGTTCCCTCATCTCTGGGCAGTGTCGCTAGGTGCTTATTTTTGAAAGCTTTAGTAACTTCCCCCCAAGTTCGACTCTGCTAACATCTAAAGTACTTCTGTAGAGTCTAAGGTAGGGAGACGAAATCCCAATAAAGATTCAATACTATTTGCAGAATACAAATATGATATTTCTTGCACACCCAAAATTGTGAAATAAAATTAATAACAGTATGCCATCATGGTGTAGAATGGCATTTCTTGCTTGACTGAAACATAAGCATATTTGATAGAAAATTAGTCTGGTTCCCTCTAAAGTCATTCTCCAGAAAGGCATGTTCACTTCTTTGGATGTGTAGCTATCTCAGAACACCTGGGTCAAGTAGGAGACCTGGGCTCTCTGTCTGCACTCCCGCACCCAGGGACCAGGAATCCGTACTTTAAATGAATATTCAGGTAATTCTGATACAGATACCCAAATCCTACCACACTTTGAGATATATTGGCCCAGGGTCACCTAATTTGGGAGAGAATATCAAGACCCCATGGCTGGTGCTCAGCTCTAAGTACAATGTTGACCAAAATGTCACTACAGTTACTGACACCCTCTCTACTGGAAGACTAGAGGCACCATTTGTAACAGTGTTGGGCAAATTCAGAAATATTTAGGATGAGTCGATGTTTTGACTTCTCGTACATGGAAAGTAAATGGTTTTTAACCAAAGGAAGAGAATAGCTCTAAAGAAGTACCATAAGTCGGTATATATTAAGTTAGTCTCCTTTCTTATCTGATTCAAGAGGCCTCTGTAATTTCCACTAATTTCCCTTTTAAAACTTCTGGCACGATTCTGAGACTTCAGTTCTAATGTGTTTCCTTGCTTCCTGCTTGGCAGCACCTTATCTTGACGCTTCCGTTTTCTGTTTTGGAATCCAAGAATTAACAGTGGGAATATCTTCAAAATGAGCCAACTCCAGCGGTGAATTCCCAAGCAGGAGAAATAATTGCACATGGGCTGGTTCACTGAAAGAGCCCTTCCTGAATGTAGCCAGACTGTTTGCCGTCAGTTGTTAACAGAGAGGGGGAAATACCCCTGGATTTTAGAAAAGCTTCCTTGCTTGTTTTCCTTGGCCATCGTGCTGCTTGTTTTGTAACCAGAAGTTTCCTAAAGGATTATTATTAGCTTTGCTCTCAGTGTCTTATATCAGGAGAAAAATCCGGCCTCGTCACTTTTTTTTTTTTTTTTTTTTTTTGCGGTATGAGGGCCTCTCACTGTTGTGGCCTCTCTCGTTGCGGAGCACAGGCTCCGGACGCGCAGGCTCAGCGGCCATGGCTCACGCGCCCAGCCACTCCGCGGCATGTGGGATCTTCCCAGACTGGGGCACGAACCCATGTCCCCTGCATCGGCAGGCGGACTCTTAACCGCTGCGCCACCAGGGAAGCCCGCCTCTTCACTTTTTGAATAAAAAGATCTGCTGTTTCCCTTGTATATAGTTTTAATTTTTGAACTCGTGAATGTACTATCAAAAAAATCTTCAGTTTAACACCAACACTGTGAATTGGAGCAAGCTTCTTGGCCTCTAAGTCTCAGATCTCCCATCTAGAACTAAAGGTGTTTGACTACAGTCCCTGCCGTCTGTAACATACTGTGACATAACATGTAAATACAGGAAGAGACTAATTTAATTACACGCATTACTTCATACAAATTTCACAAAATTAAAGGTAGATATTATTAATTCCATTTTCCAGAGGATGAAACACAGACCTCAAAAGGTTAAGTAACTTGCCTATGTTTTTTCAGTTAATACATGGTCAAGCAGGGATTCAAATCCACGCCTGTGTTATTCTAAAGCCCATGTCCTTTGTGTTGATTCCATGCCTGCTCAGATCGAAACCTCAGAAGGTAGATATACCTTAGTTTTTACATTAAAAAAAAATGTTATAGCAACCTGCTTGGCTTCCTGTACCTCCAGCCAGCTCATAAGTTCAGTGTCTTAGGTTGAGTTCCTTCTGAAGCAGACCCAGAGACAAGGACATAGGTGCAAGTCATTTATTTGGGAGGTGATCCCAGGAAGCACTAGTAAGGGAGTAAGGAAGTGAGACAGGGAAAGGGACAAATCCAGTAAAGGGTGTGTTAATCAGCAGGTTACCACTGTGGGAGCCAAGACTCAGTCCCACAAGAGAACTCTGGGAGACACCTCAGAGTATCCCCAAGGAGTGGTGAGGGAGCTGGGGGAATGCATCTACCGATTCCAGTCCGTCATTGGCTAGGGGCTGATCCTAGGAGGGCATGGTTAATTATCCTGCTCTTCCAAGTGGATTCCTGAGGCCAGAGAAAGCCCTTCACAAAGAGACGCAGGTGCTTATGGTTGGAAATGACATGATTTGACCTGGGTTTTTAAAGGATGATCTGTATGCTGTATTGGGACAAAATAGGCATGTAGTTTTCTATCACTGCTGTAAAAAATTACTACAAATCTGATGGTTGAAAACAACCCAGATTTATTATTTCATTGTTTCTGTAGGTCAGAAGTACAGGTTGGGTCAACTGGTTTCTCTGCTCTGGGTTTCACATTCCCAAAGTCAAGACGTCAGCCAGTTGGGCTCTTCTTGAGAGAGTCTGGGAAAAATCTACTTCCAAGGTCATCCAAATTGTTGGTAGAATCCAGTTACTTGTGGTTGTCGGACTGGGGTCCCTATTTCCTTGCTGGCTGTCAGCCAGGAGTCATTTTCATCCTCTTCAGGCCATTTTCATTCCCTGGCTTATGGCTCTCTTCGCTGTCCAAAATGGCAGTTTTGAGTCCCTCTCCTCAAATCTCTCCAACTTCCCCTTCTGCATCATCGTTCGTTGGCCTACGACTTCTGCCACATCTCTCTGCCTTACTCTGCTGCCTCCAATTCTACTTCTAAGGGCTCGTGTGATTACACTGGGCTCATTCAGATTATCCAGGATAATCTCCCTATTTTAAGGTCAATTCATTAATAACTGAATTCTATCAGCAAAATCCCTTCCCAGCAGTACCTAGATTAGTGTTTGATTGGATAATCAAAGAGGAGATGGGAAGTTGTAGGGGTTGAGGAGGACACATTTAGCATTTTGCCTACCAGGGTAGGCACTTGGTCACAGAGATGCAATCCAGGACCTAGCTGCGTGGCTAGCCTAAATTAGTGCTGGTGTGCTAAGGCCAATTCTGTTGTGATGTGCTTTCTGACTTGGTGCTTATTATATCTCCTCTGCTTGGAAGTGGGACTAATTCCCTGAATCCAAGGATGTTCCAGACCTTTAAGTGGGGATTAAATATAAGTGGGGATTAAATGTATACATTATATACATCGTCCCACCCATAACCCCTGGGGCAGTCATCTTTCCTGAATAACCCAATCCTGTTAGTTTTTTTTTTTTTTTTTTTTTTTTTTTTTTTTTTTTTGCAGTACGCGGGCCTCTCACTGCCGTGACCTCTCCCGTTGCGGAGCACAGGCTCCGGACACGCAGGCTCAGAGGCCATGGCTCACGGGCCCAGCCGCTCCGCGGCATGTGGGATCTTCCCAGACCGGGGCACGAACCCATGTCCCCTGCCTCGGCAGGCGGACTCCCAACCACTGCGCCACCAGGGAAGCCCAACCCTGTTAGTTTGTGTGTGTGTGTGTGTGTGTGTGCGCGCGCGCGCGCAGGGCCTGCACTCTGTTTTTTGGGGTTTTTTTGTTTTTTTTAGAAGATGTTGGGGTAGGAGTTTATTAATTAATTAATTTATTTTTGCTGTGTTGGGTCCTCGTTTCTGTGCGAGGGCTTTCTCTAGTTGTGGCAAGTGGGGGCCATCGCGGTGCGCGGGCCTCTTACTATCGCGGCCTCTCTTGTTGCGGAGCACAGGCTCCAGACGCGCAGGCTTAGTAGTTGTGGCTCACGGGCCCAGCCACTCCACGGCATGCGGGATCCTCCCAGACCAGGGCTCGAACCCGTGTCCCCTGCATTAGCAGGCAGATTCTCAACCATTGCTCCACCAGGGAAGCCCCAACCCTGTTAGGTTTTATATCACACTTGCTCCTTCACTCTGTGAACTGATATCCCATACACAGACACTTCATTTTGTCAATCCTACTACTTGAATAAAATTATTATTATTAATCTAGCAACTATCATTAATTGGCCATTTCACACCAGAGGCAATACTAAGAACTTTAAATATACCATGTCATTTGATCATCATAACAGCATTAGGAACTAGGTGTTACTATCCCCATTTTCCAGACGAGGACCCTGAGGTTTAGAGAGTTTAAATAACTTGCCTGAGATCTCATAGCCTGTAGAAGTAGAACTAGGACCTAACTGACTTCAAAGTCTATGTTCTTGGCTACCACGCTGCCTCTGCTATAACTAACTGAACAACTGAACAATTTTAATCCACTGCATGGAATCACTGGCATGCCCCACGATGTCAGGCATAGCCATAGTCACCAGGTACAAGATCACCACCAAGGATTTGAAGGAGAAAAAGGAAATTGTGGAGAGGGGGAGAGTAGAGGAGCCACACTTGCTTGCGGGAATGCTAATGAGAAAAATAGGAAGCAAGATGTAGGTGAAGAAGAGGAAGGAAGTGATGAGGAAGAGGAAGAGGAGGAAGATGAAAGACATGGTGAAGAAGAGAATGGAGAGGAAGATGAAGCAGCTGAGGCAGCTACATGCAAATGGGCAGTTGAAGATGATGAGGATGACAATGCTGATACCAAGAGCAGAAGACTGATGAGGAGGACTACACAGCAAAAAAGGAAAAGTTAAACTAAAGATAAAAAAATAGGACTTCCCTGGTGGCACAGTGATTAAGAATCTGCCTGCCAATGCAGGGGACACGGGTTCGAGCCCTGGTCCGGAAAGATCCCACATGTAGCGGAGCAACTAAGCCTGCGTGCCACAACTACTGAACCTGTGCTCTAGAGCCCGCGAGCCACAACTACTGAAGCCCACGTGCCTAGAGCCTGTGCTCTGAAACAAGAGAAGCCACCGCAGTGAGAAGCCTGTGCACTGCAACAAAAAGTAGCCCCCCTACTGGCTGCAACTAGAGAAAGCCCACATGCAGCAACAAAGACCCAATACAGCCAAAAATAAATAAATAAAAATAAAATAAATAAATAAAAGAAAATGAACAAATACAATACAATACAATACAGAAAAAGCCACTGTGACCTATTCATCATTCTGTGTCAGAATCTAAACATGAGCACCTTTGGACAGAGTCCCGCCAGTCAGCCCACCTTGGGCAACACACCCACTGATGACACTTCTTGTCCATTACCTGACCAAAACCGTAACATGAATTTGAAACAGGGACGGAATAAAGAAACAACATTTCTAAGGCCCTGCTTTTTTTTCTTCTTTTTATTTAAATTGAAATATAGTTGACTATAAAATATTGTGTTAGTTTCAGGTGTATGACATGGTGATCCAACAATTAAATACATTATGAAATGATCACCACAACTCCAGTAACTATCTGTCACTATACAAAATCATTACAGTATTAACTCTCTTCCTTATGGTACATATTACACCTCTGTAACTTACTCATTTTATAACTTGAAGTTTGTATCTCTTAATCCCCTTCACCTATTTCACTCAAACCCCTGCTTCCTTCTCCTCTGGCAACCACCAGTTTGCTCTATGTATCTATAAGTTTGTTTCTGACTACTCTTAAGTTATGTTTTCTTTGTTCATTTGTTTTGTTTTTTAGCTTCCAGGTATAAATGAAATCATATAGTATTTGTCTTTCTCTGACTTATTTCACTTAGCATAATACCCTCTAAGCCCATCCATGCTGTCACAAATGGCAAGATTTCATTCTTTTTCATGGGTGAGTAATATTCCAGTGTGTGTGTGTGTGTGTGTGTGTGTGTGTGTGTGTGTGTGTGTGTGTGTATACTAGGCTTTATCCATTCATCTATCCATGGACATTTAGGTTCCTTTTATATCTTGGCTGCTATAAATAATGCTGCAGTGAACATAGGGGTGCATATATCTTTTTAAATTATTGTTTTTGTTTTCTTTGGGTAAATACCCAGAGTGGAATTGCTGGATCATATGATATTTCTAATGACATTTTTTATTTTTTGAGAAACCTCCATACTGTTTTCTGTAGTGTTTGCACCAATTTATATTCCTAACAACAGTGTATGAGCGTTTCCTTTTCTCCACATCCTCGCCAACATTTGTCATTTGTTTGTTGTCTTTTTGACAATAGCCATTCTGACAGGTGTGAGGTTATGTCTCATTGGTGGTTTTGATTTACATTTCCCTGATGATTAATGATGTTGAACATCTTTTCATGTGTCGTCCATCTGTATGTCTTCTTTGGAACAATGTCTATTCAAGTTCTCTGCCCATTTTTAATTGGATTTTTAAATATTTAGTTGTGTGATTTCTTTATATAATTTGGATATTAACCCCTTATCGAATATATCATTTGCAAATATTTTCTTCCATTCAGTAGGCTGCCTTCTCATTTTGTTGAAGGTTCCTTTCACTGTGCAAAAGTTTTTTAGTTTAATGTAGTTCCATTTGTTTATTTTTGTTTTTGTTGCCCTTGCCTGAGACAGATCCAAAAAACAATATTGCTAAGATCAATGTCAAAGAGCATACTATGTTTTCTTCTAGCGGTCTTATGGTTTCAAGTCTTACATTTAAGTCTTTAATCCATTTTGAGTTTTTTTGTATATGTATTAGGAAAATGGTCTAGTTTGATTCTTTTGCATGTAGCTGTCCAGTTTTCCAGACACCATTTATTAAAGAGGCTGTCTTTTCCCCATTGTATATTCTTGCCACCCTTGTCAAAGATTAATTGACCATATTAGCATGGGTTTATTTATGGACTTTCAGTACTGTTCCATTGACCTCTGTGTCTGTTTTTGTGCCTGCTTATTTTCTTGAAAGCGCTTCAAAAAGGAAAATGTGTTTGTAAATTTTATTTACATTTTATATTTTTGTACATATTGTTAGGGGTCAGCCATTTCTAATGATCTCAGATGACCAAACCAACCTTCAGAGTGTTTTCTGCCCTACTTCTGACTTTACTTATGGTGTGCCCATGTTCGTTCTAATCTCAAATGAGAAAAAAAATACACTCGTAAAAAGAGCAAAAACAACTTATTCCAAGCGTTCTAGTAACATCTTTTGTGTTTATATTTAGCTGTACAATAAGTACTTGGTTTGTATAAGATGATTTAAAAGGCCAAAGGTAAAGCTTCTTTTTTTTTTTTCCTTCTTTTGGTCTGTGAGGTTGCTATTTAGTTTTTGGCCCGTGTGATGCATGTGTGCAACACTGTTGTCCAACAATAAATTGGAATTTTATTTCACTGAGTTGTTCTTAAGAAAGAGAAAGAGATGGAATGGCCAATTCACTGTATGAAGTCACTTTCCAGTACATGATGTTTTCTATAATCCAGTTTTACTTATTGTCCATTAGTTGCTGGTGTCCAAATTTGTACTGAAAAATGGGGGTAACTTTGGAAATCACAATGATGTCCTTCTCATAGAGTATTTTTTTAGTCATCATATCCCCAGCCTCCGACTCAGCCTGGCTTTTAGTAAACAATCACAGATACTTGTTGAATGAAAAAATGAATGAAGTCATTTGAAACATGTAAAACATTTGTTAATGTGTCCTAATCATAGGTTTTAGAAAGGTTGGCATCCTAAAAAAAGTGCGTGCACTCTTCTTTCCCTTTAATTTTTCACAATGTAAAGACAGAAAAGCATCTGGGAAAAGCTGTCAGCCTCAGTATCTCCTAATCATAAATTGAGTGCCAACTTTGAGAAGCTAAGTGAGAGGGTTGATGAGGCTTACCCACACCCCTCGTTGCGCTGAGAGCCCTGTGGGTAGTCAGATCGCAGGAGAGCAGGGAGCGCCCCTCTAGGGACACATTTCCACACTGAAAATAATGAGGCTCAAATATTAGATGCATCGCTAAAATGTTTTTTATGTTTAAAGGCATAAAGAAGATATCTCAGTAAAGAATCACTCTGATTTACAGTATCTGCAAACCCTTTTTAAAATATCTTAAACTTTTACTAGAATATATTGAACCTTCCCAACAAATTCTAGGAAGTTATAACCTTCCTATCAAAACTGGACAGTGCAAGCGCAAAAGTAAGAAACCAGTCTTTTGACATCTAGAAAAAAGAGTCCCAATTTGGAAACCCCACCTGAGTTAGCCACCCTGGCATTGCCTCTCTGTGTCTCGTCTAAACACGACAGTCATCTGTGTAAGGCACAGGAGTCAGGGTAATAAGCCGCATCTCCTTCATCTTGTTTGCCAGTGTTACAGGCTGAAAAGTTAATGTTTATGTGGGGCAGAGCAGCCATGGTGATGAAATGATAGATGGGGAGCTTGCATGCATTGTCCAGAAAAGAGGCTGGAAGAAGAGTTGGGGCTGACTTTCAAAATGAATTTCCTTGCTCTCTGGGTGTTGTCTTCCTTGGCCTTTGATGTTTAGAGATTCCTTTCGTTGTTCAACAATGTTGATTTTGGAGAGAAAACAGAGTTCACAACCCCAGGGGTCATGTTCTAGGGAGTGTTACAGGAATACAGAGGGCAGTTTCACGAAGCCGACAAGGCTTCATCTCTGCTTTTAATAGAGAGAAAGAGAGGAAGAGATGAGCAATACATTTTTAAGAAGCTCAGCTTTATCTCATAAAAAGATGCCTCCAGTCAGTCTGGATAAAGGTAATTTGCATAGGCGCGTCTTTATGATTCTAAAGAGTGGAATGTTTCCCTTAATTAAGAGAGCCTTGTCTGACTCAAGGAAAATGAAACACTTTCTCAGATATGAGTGGACCATAATCCCCACTAATAAAACACAAATAAGGCCATTGTCTGGAATGTCAGAAATGAGCCATTTCCCCCTCTTGAAATATTCAGAAAATTGAAGCAAAGCTATATATTTTTTGCATTTTCTTTGTCTAACAGATAATGTTTTTGGTTTATAAAATATAATTTAATTTTATGTTGCTCTGCTGTTACATAGGGCATAACATTTTCACAAGGCTGTTTTGGAACTACAGTCAATGATTAGCAACACACAGTAGTGGTCCAACTCTCTAAACAATAATCACTAGACCACTGGACAACCTCTCACATGTGTACAAATCTGCATGGAAAAGTACTAAAGTTTTAGACTCAGACTTGTGTACTTTAGCTTATTTCCCCCTTTTAGTGTATTAGGAAATGACATGCACTTTAATTTGCCAAAAGCAATGCTTGTATTCTGACAGCAACACGTTACTTCTGTTATATGGTACAGTGAATACCAGGACTCCAAAGGCAGCAGGTGTAAGTGAATTTTTCTTGGGAAGGGAAGCTGTCAACTTAAACAGCAGCAAATGAAGAGCAAATAAGGAAACTCTCTGTTGTTATAGATACACAAGACCTCCATCATATATGATACAAGAGGCATCTCAGTTTGTGACTCTCAGCCCAGAAATGTCAAATGCTTTTTCATTCAATCAATACTTCTGGATTCCTACCAAAAAGGAACACATTAAGGGCATGGAAAGTTGCTTACTGAAAGGAAACCCTTGAAGAAGAGTAAGGGAAGGAATGTAGAAATTAAGAAGTTATGTAGAAAACTCTTTACATTGTAGTTAATTACATTTTCATATCTTTGCAGTAATGCAAAACACAGTCACTTACAGAACTGGTTCAGATTACTTAAATACCAGATACATTTTTAGTCCTCTACATAAGCGTTTGGAAGTTATATTTATATGAAATGAAGCTATTAATACTTTCTACAGCAGTAACTGCACACCAGGAAGGCCAAGACAAACACAAATCAAAGAGTTTTCCCAAAGCTGCGATGTGAAAAGACTACAGACAATTGATTCCACACACATGTATGGGCTTCTTTGCTATAGGAAATCCAAATGAAATAAGGAGATGAGTACATTAAGTTCCCTACATATGAATGAGTTCCGTTCCAAGAGCGCATTCATAAGTCCAATTATAAGTCCAACAAAGTTAGCCTAGGTACCCAACTAACACAATCGGCTCTATAGTACTGTACTATAATAGGTTTGTAATACTTTTCACACAAATAATACATAAAAAGCAAACACAAAAAATAAAGAAAGCATTTTTAATCTTACAGTACAGTACCTTGAAAAGTACAGTAGTTCAGTACAACAGCTAGCATACAAGGGCTGGCATCAAGTGACCAGGCAAGAAGAGTTACTGACTGGAGGCGGGAGAAGAGGTGGGAGATGGTAGAGGTGAAGGATCATCAGCAACAGGAGATGGCGGGCAAGCTGCAATTTCACTCACGCCTGACGCTGATGGCACAGGTTCTGGTTCCTTGCTGGATTCAATTCCATCTACCCTCTTGAAAAAGTGATCCAGTGATGTCTGGGTAGTAGCTCTTTTTTTCTCATCATAGATGCCACAGTAGCACTGGATTGCACTCTGAACGGCTGCTGTAACCTTCGTGTACCATTCTACATCGGGGTCCTGTGCCTCAAAAACTAACAGTGCCTCCTCAAATAAAGAAAACCCCCTTGCCATTTCCTGCGTCGTGAATCTCTTCGCTTCTTCACTTACTTCTTCCTCTTGTCTCTCTTCATCCTTCCTCTGGGCCTCCAATTCCATCAGGTCTTCATTAGTAAGCTCCTCATGTTGCCCACAAGGAAGTTCAATGAAGTTGTCCTTTTGCAGATCTAGCTCTAGCGATGTTTCCATCGTTATCGCTTGGCTCTTCTCAGCAGTACCAGCTACAATAACCACTGCTTTTACGCTTGCTTCCAGACATCCTGGGCTTGAAATAAAGATACTGTACTACTGTACTCTATACAATACTATACAGTAGAGTACACAAAAGCACAACCACTTGTAGAGTATGCAGGCACGTCACAATGTACGCCAGACACGTGAACTAACTTACGTGACTGGACGTGCAAACCATGTGCGCATCTTTGAAGGCTCGCAACTTGAAGGTTCGTATGTAAGGGACTTACTGTAAAACGGTTTCTTGAGAGGAAGAAGGATGACACCCTACATGTACTTAGTTTTCTGCCCCTTCTGCCACATCACATTCTTCTCCTGCACTGTCTGGTGTCCATAAAGTTGTCTCTAAGAAACTGCATGTTGAAGGCACTGTCTTTACACGCCTCTCCTTCATTCAGTGTATCAAGTTCTTCAGTGACCGCATCAAAAGCCATTTTAGCCAGTGTGCAGGCAAGTTCTGGGTTATTAATGATCTCATAGTAAAATACAGAAAAGTTAAGAGCCAGCCCCAGGCAGATGGGGTGTGTGGGACGCATCTCTTTCTTGCTTAAGCCTCTTGGTAAGCTTCTAGGGAATTATCTATCATTTATTTCTGATCATCACCACATGAAACTTCAGCAAGGCACCGGAAGTAATCTCCCTTCATTTTCAGATGGAAGATCTTACTCTCTGGGTTAGGTGCAATGGCTATTAAATGCTTGGCCAACAAATCCAGGACCGTGGCACAGACGGACCTCAGTTTGGACTCCACCATCCCTCGACAGTTCTTAATCAGCTGCAACTTCTGGTCAGAGGTGTAAGTTTTCTGTTGGATGTTCAAGATGACCCTCCAGGTGGACCTGCAGCCCCTGACCACGTTCGTGTAGGCCAGGGACGGGAGGTTGTGCTCCGGCTTGAACAGCTCGGCGCCGCCGGTCCATCACAGCTTTCAGTGCTGGTGACCATATCGTCATAGCGCTCGGCCAGCTCCGCCTTCTGGATCAGATCTGTCTTCTCCATGGGGCGGGGGAGAGGAGAGCTAGGGCGAGCACCCACCCACCTGGATCAGGAGGGAGCTGAGGAGGGCCTTCACGGCTCAGTGGCGTGAGTCTCACCACTTTGACCTGCTTTGGCTTCAGCCGAGGACCCTCTGGTCTCAGCTCAGCCCACCCCACTCCGGTACCTGCAGAGGGAAGGTCTGCCACTCCACTAGATAATTGGCTAAGGTCTCCGCTTTGCTAAATAACTGGGAAGCAGCATGAAATAAAATAAAAATTTGGTCAAATCAACAAAACAGACAGTTCTGGGTATTGCCACAAACTGGCTGTGTGAACTGGAGTAAGGCATGTCTCTGAACTTCAGGTTCATCATCTGTAAAGCAGTATGGTATCTGTAAGATGGGAATTCTTTCTATACTGTAAAGCTGTGGGTTTCTTTTTTTTTAAGTAAAAATAGATGACATAAAAGGAATAAAACACTTGGCAGATATAGTCACTCAATAAATAGTACCATGTAAAATACTATTAAGAAATGCTAATTTTAGACTTTGCTGTTCAGAGATGATCAGCCAAAGCTGGCTATGACAGATGGCGACTAAGAATTGGCCTGGTCTTTAGAATGGAAATAAATAATTGTTAGCAATGCCTCAATCCTCAAAAAGAGCCTATCAGCCTGGACAGGTGGGAAATTTCCAGGCTAGTGTCATGAAACCCATTCCTTGAGAAATAGATCCTGGATTGAGTGAAGGAAAATAAATAGGAAATGCTGCCCATAGCAAAGCACTAAGGCCCTCCAGAGGCTCTGGAGTAGGTAGATTACATTCTGGAAAATGAAGAAGAGCGGACACTTGACCTTCCCCTGAAATGGGTACCAAGATTTTACAGAGTTCCTAATTGTATAAATGCCACCACAGCGGTGGTTTACAAAATATGTTCTATGGAACACTACTTTCCAGAGATGTGAAAAGAATATCATAAATACATTTGAAAACACTGCATAATATAGTTCTCTTCTTAAAGAATCTTAATGCAGGTTAGCATGTTAAAGGCTCTGAGAAGTCCTTCAGAGTAGAGCTGTGTTCCACACCTGTCTAAGGTGGTATTTTCCCAGTCTACTTGATTATGGATACCTTTTTACCCTACAATACCATTCTCTGATATATCTCTAAGAGTATGAAAATAATATATGCACAAGGTTATTCATTATGGTATAATTTTTAATAGCAAATATTGGGAACAATCTAAATATAAATGCACAGCGTTTACCTTTTCTCCATAGACTATGTGTGCATAATTAATACTTACAGAGTCCTAGAGAAAATGACTCCTTCACTCCCTGGGGAGCATTCTAACCAACATATATTTGCCTTTCTGTGTGCTGTGTATACAATTTAAATTTCAGTCTCAGAAAAACTGCAAATTACAAAATGTGTGCCAAGGGCTCACTGTGTAGACAAGCGTTTCTATAAGCATTGGTTCTCCTCTAATGAAAATAGTCCTGTTGATAAAAATAAGGAAAACATTTTGTGCAAGTATAAGTTTCTCCCAGCCTCCTACCCATATAAGCAGAAATGTAAGCTGTTTTCCTGTCATCTTTTACATCTATCTTCCAAACTTTGGTGCTGGCTTGGACCTTCATTTTCCCTTTTGCAAGTAATCTTGTAAAAGTTCAAAGTAGGAAGAAATTGTATTGAGATTTGTTTTGCTGAGTGATTGGTTCCAAAAGAAATTTGGCTTTGCTTTTGTGAAGTTCAACATGATATAGTGTGACTGTTTCATAGCTCACTGTTTTTAGGAATGTTTTT
This sequence comes from Globicephala melas, assembly GCF_963455315.2. Classification (NCBI taxonomy): domain Eukaryota; kingdom Metazoa; phylum Chordata; class Mammalia; order Artiodactyla; family Delphinidae; genus Globicephala; species Globicephala melas. Next base: position 59,193,985 of record NC_083314.1, on the reverse strand, counting down.
ATTTGTTTAGGTGTTCTAAGAATATGAAGCAGAACCTCCCTGTCTTAGAACAGACTCATTGCAAATAAGCAGCCTCTCCAAAAATGTTGTAAATGTAAAAATTCCGAGGCAAATATGATATACTCCTAGTCTGCTCTGTTTCTGGAGACTTAACAGAATCAAAGAAAGTCCTGACAAGGCAAAATAAACTATAAAGTTTATGAGAGGTGGGAGCAAGGAAGACAATAGAGACCATACGAGGATAAACCATGTAAAAGGGGGTCTCTTCAAAAGCTTGACAGCATACTCTTTTGGTGAGGCTGAAAGGAAGCATTCACTTCCATACATTGCTGGTGTGGATGTGAAACAGTACCCCACTTATAGAAAGGAATTCAGCAATATCTAGCAAAACTACACATGCATTTATTCCTTGACCAAGCAATCCAATTTCTAGGAATTTGTGGTGAAGATACACTCCAACAATGTAAATATATATATGTACAAGATTATTCATTATACTCTAATTTTAGTAACAAAATATTGGGAACAATCTAAATGGACAAAATAGGAGACATTGAATAAACTATGGACCCTCTATACAGTGGAGTGCTATTCAATTACATTGTTAATTTTAAAAAATCAAGGTGCTTATTTTACAATAAACAGATGCATACCTTATTTATCTTATTTCCCTTTTTTAATACTAAAGGAAGCGTACTATATACTCCTTGAGTATGCTACCTTTAGTATAAAAATAGGGAAATTAAGTAACTATGTATGCATCTGCTTATTTTGCAATAATAAGCACAAGAAGGATAAATCAGAAATTAATGAATTTGATTTTCTCCTGGTGTTAGGGAATAGGGTGGAAGAGAATGCGGCTTCTTTGACTATATAATTATATATTGTTTTGACTTTTGAGCTATATTCGTGTTTACACATTAAAATAAAAATAAAATAAAATAAAAAATAAAAATAAACTAACATGAGTAGAAAAAACAAAAACGTAAAATTGAATGCAAACAGGAAATAATTGACCCTAACGGTATTGACAACATAAACTCAGAGGAGAAAAAAAAGAGCCAATCCAAGTACCAGTGGAGCATTGTACTCTAACTGTACATGCTCAGCAGATATATTCTATGGACAAAAAGAAATGCAAAAAATTTCTTGAACTTTAGCCTGTAGGGTTTTATTGGTAGTGAAATTGATGTACTAATCCTGAAATTGTTTTTCATGTGTTATAGGATTGAGTAAATGAATAAATATATTGATGTTATTGGGAACTAAGATCATCAGTATGGGAAAAGGGAAATTAAAATATGAATTTGACAACCCTTATATGGTGAGATATCCATATAAGCTCATTACTTAATAAAATATATCTCCTAGCTCTGTCTGACAGGGCCTAGATTCAGTGGCAATCCTAGTAGAAATATGCACACCTATTGTCAGAACTTAATTTCTCATTACTATTCTCCACTAAAAGGACCAAGGTCTCCTTGGGGAAATGACTGACCCCAGGTCTGGAGCAGGAAAAGCACAAAGTGAGCCTGGAATTTTTTGCTGTGCCAGAAGTAAGCAAATGCTCAAAAACTTATGGGAACATATCTAAAGGACATATGAGGCAGCTTGAAATAATCCTCACTGGCCAAATATGGGGCAATTTGAACATGAGAAAGAATATTGAGAATAATGAATTATAACATGTTGATTACAAAAGAATCCATGAGCCCATAGAGAAAGAAGGAAGATGAAGCCCTTGTTTACAGAAGAATATCAAAATAAATAAAGAGGAAGTGACAGAACAGGAGAAAAATTATTTTCCAAACAATGATTGTAATAGTTCAGGCAAGTATTATTTTTAAGCATTTTGAATACATATAAAAAACTTCTTTTCATAAAAAATAGGTTATGCTACATACCAGGGGTTTTTTTGTTTGGTTTTTTTTTTTTTTTTGATGAGGAACCTTATTGTTAAATCTATTGATAGATCCGGTTGACCACATTTTTACCTATTGATTGACAATCAGACATTATGTGCCTCTTGACGTGATACAGTAGGAAATATACAGCATCATGTACGAAATATCCTTGCCTAAATAAATGAACCTGAATCTAGAGCAAACGTCTAAATCTGTCAGTTTATAGGAAATACAATCCCATACTCATTAAAATGATAAAACTTGATAAGTCTGACCTTAGCAAGTTTGGTGAAGATGTGGATCATTGGAAATTCACACCTAGCTGGTGGGAGTGCAAATTGGCTCAAGCAGTTTGAATTTGACAGTACTTAAATGATGGGAAAAAAATCATCTTCTTTCAGGCAAGTGTTATTAATGGATGTATAATACTACTATTCGGTAAAGATGGTTGGAGAACAAGGTATTTATACAGTTTCAAGGTAACACCCTAAAGATAACTTATTCATTACAAGTGGGTAAATGTGCCTTTACAATGGAGAAATCTGACAGATACCACCTTAATCTAGTGATCAAACTTAATGTCACCAATAATGTATCAAATTGAATCATGTGTTTCTTAATATGATACAAGTATCATACAAAGGAAGGATACAAATCATCAATGTGGTATTCTTCTGTGTTGAGCAGTACCTAAGGTAAAGGAGAGCTTTAGTACTTACTTTCCAGGGTTGTTGGTTTTAATCCATTTTGAGGATCTTAGATTCTGTATTTTCTTGTCAGTTCAGTAATTAATTTAAGAAAATGGCTTTTATATTTTATTCAATATCTTGGTTGTTTTAATGTGGAGAGTCTTTCAAGGTTCCTAACTCATCAAATGGCCAGGAATGGAAAACAGCATGGTTTCTTTTGAAAATATCTAACTCTGCACTTACTTATGTGTGTCACTTAGATTAATAGAGCCCTTTTGCCTAGTAATGTGGTACCATGTGGGAAGAGCTATAAAAAATGTTTATACCCTTTTATTCAATAATATGGCTCTTGAGAATTTATTCTAAGGAAATAATTTAACAGTAACAAAACGCTTAGCACAAAACATAATTTGATTTGGACAACCAAATACTGGAAACAACCTAAATGTCCATGGGGAAAATCATTTACTCTGCAACCACTAAAATGCTCATTATGAAGATAGTGGTAACATGGAAGATGGTTCTGATGCTAAATTTTATAAGTGAACATAAAATTTGCATACATGTCGGTTGCAAATTCTAGAAAAATGTATGCACATAATAAGACAGTACACAAAAGATAGTTGTGTTAGATTGGTGGAATTATTTTTGATTTTGCTGTTTTAATTTTTTCTTTAGCATTTGATGCATATTTTAGTTTTAATATGCAAAAGAATCTGCCACTCGTCTTTGTCACTTCAAGATGAAAAGAGACATGTGTGACTATTCTGTTCTTACTGGAGTCTTGCAGTTTCCGGACATGTAAAATGGGCATACTAATCCCAGTTTAGATGAGATAATATTAAAGAATCTAGTCCAGTAATTGGCACGTAGAAGCTAGTTAATAAACGGTCATTGAGGTTTTTCTCTCATACTTAATTATGGTCAGGTGAGGGGTGGGAGGGATCAGTACCCCCCTAGAGGTTCAGTGTTGAGGTGGCAGCATCAATCCCTGCGAGAGAAGATCTTGGGAAGGATGGTGGTTCCAGAGCAGACAGCAAGGTGAGAATTCAGGAGCAGATACCTATGTAAGAAATAACTGTTTACCAACTTCTTCCCATGCAAGGTACCCTTTTCCGCTGTACTTTGCTTACTCTTACATGAATGAAGGCAGAGCAAAGGAAGCCAAGTTTACTCTTAGCTATTCACCATGCTGTTTAATCTGTCTCAGTCTTTCTTGTCAGCTCAAACTGGAACGTAGGTCTGAGTTTAAGTCCCTGTTTGGCCACTTACAATGTGACCCTGGGCAAGACACTTGTGTTCTCTGAAACTCAGTTTCTTCGTTTTTAAAATGGGGATATTAATCCACACCCCACTTGTCTTTCAAGTGTTTTGTAAGGTCTCTAATCTAAACACAGACAAGTTTTTATTATCATTATGTTGGTAAACTATTTTGAGATATGATACCAGAAGTGTTTGGTTTAGCTCCACTGGCATGTTTCAGTTCAGAATATGGAATTAAAAGGCTTTATCCTCAAAAATGACTTCCATCCTACTTTTATATCCCCATTCTCTACCACCAAGCCCTCAGGAAATGGAAAACTTTTCATGGTTAAAAATAAATCTTGTTGAGTGTTTGACATCCATGTGTTCAAACCATATATTGAAAAACTGGATATATTTCTGTTGTCTATATAGAAATTGGGGACATATTGTTGAAGAGAGAGAGGACAACACATTTATCAGCAAATATTGCATCTTTTACAGAATGTCCCAGACAATAGACAATCCCCAGGGATTTGTGTCTACAAAGAGTATTAAGATGTGGATGAATGAGGCAGTCAAAATGGAGCTCCTACAAGTTTGCATGAGGACAGGTGGATGGTCCAAATGAAAAGATAGGAGATTGTGAAAAATTGGTGGGTGTAAAAATTGTTACAACGTATTCTGGAGGAAATTTTGTCAATAGTTATCAGCCTTTAACCCATTGACCCAGCAATGCCATTTCTTTCTTCAGAAATATCCATGTAACTCCCTCTTGCGAGAGCACTGGAATCACAACTAACTGCAGAACAATCATTGACAGGAAGACACTGGAACTCACCAAAAAAGATACCCCACAATGAGATGGTAGGAGGGGCGCAATCACAATAAAATCAAATCCCGTAACTGCTAGGTGGGTGACTCACAAACTGGAGAACACTTATACCACAGAAGTCCACCCACTGGAGTGAAGGTTCTGAACCCCATGTCAGGCTTCCCAACCTGGGGGTCCGGCAACGGGAGGAGGAATTCCTAGAGAATCAGACTTTGAAGGCTAGTGAGATTTGACTGCAGGACTTTGACAGGACTGGGGGAAACAGAGACTCCACTCTTGGCAGCACACACAAAGTAGTGTGCGCATCGGGACCCAGGGGGAGGATCAGTGACCCCAGGGGAGACTGAACCAGACCTACCTGCTAGTGTCGGAGGGTCTCATGCAGAGGCAGGGGGTGGCTGTGGCTCACCGTGAGGACAAGGACACTGGTGGCAGAAGTTCTGGAAAGTACTCCTTTGCATGAGCCCTCCCAGAGTCCGCCATTAGTCCCACCAAAGAGCCGGGTAGGCTCCACTGTTGGGTCGCCTCAGCCAAACAACAAACAGGGAGGGGACACAGTCCCATCTATCAGCAGACAAGTGGATTAAAGTTTTACTGAGCTCTGCCCACCAGAGCAACACCCAGCTCTACCCACCACCAGTCCCTCCCATCAGTGCACAATCCTCTTGGATAGTCTCATCCACCAGAGGGCAGAAAGCAGAAGCAAGAAGAGCTACAGTCCTGCAGCCTGTGGAACAAAAAACACATTCACATAAAGATAGACAAGATGAAAAGGCAGAGGGCTATGTACCAGATGAAGGAACAAGACAAAACCCCAGAAAAACAACTAAATGAAGTGGAGATAGGCAACCTTCCAGAAAAAGAATTCAGAATAATGATAGTGAAGATGATACAGGACCTCAAAAAAGAATGGAGGCAAAGATTGAGAAGATGCAAGAAATGTTTAACAAACACCTAGAAGAATTCAAGAACAAACACCTAGAAGAATTAAAGAACAAACAAACAGAGATAAATAATACAATAACTGAAATGAAAAATACACTAGAAGGAATCAATAGCAGAATAACTGAGGCAGAAGAATGGATAAGTGACCTGGAAGACAGAATGGTGGAATTCACTGCCACAGAACAGAATAAAGAAAAAATAATGAAAAGAAACGAAGACAGCCTAAGAGAACTCTGGGACAACATTAAACATAACAACATTCACATTATAGGGGTCCCAGAAGGAGAAGAGAGAGAGAAAGGACCAGAGAAAATATTTGAAGAGATTAGAGTTGAAAAATTCCCTAACATGGGAAAGGAAATAGCCACCCAGTCCAGGAAACGCAGAGAGTCCCAGGCAGTATAAACTCAAGGAGAAACACACCGAGACACATAGTAATCAAATTGACAAAAATTAAAGACAAAGAAAAATTATTGAAAGCAACAAGGGAAAAATGACAAATAACATACAAGGGAACTCCCATACGGTTAACAGCTGATTTCTTAGCAGAAACTCTACAAGACAGAAGGGAGTGGCATGACATATTTAAAGTGATGAAATGGAAGAACCTACAATGAAGATTACTCTCCCTGGCAAGGATCTCATTCAGATTCGATGGAGAAATCAAAAGCTTTACAGACAAGCAAAAGCTAAGAGAATTCAGCACCACCAAACCAGCTCTACAACAAATGCTAAAGGATCTTCTCTAAGTGTGAAACACAAGAGGAGAAAAGGACCTACAAAAACAAACCCAAAACAATTAAGAAAATGGTCACAGGAACATACATATCCATAATTATCTTAAATGTGAATGGATTAAATGGTCCAACCAAAAGACACAGGCTTGCTGAATGGATACAAAAACAAGACCCATATATATGCTATCTACAAGAGACCCACTTCAGACCTAGGGACACATACAGACTGAAAGCGAAGGGATGGAAAAAGATATTCCATGCAAATGGAAATCAAAAGAAAACTGGAGTAGCAATACTCATATCAGACAAATTAGACTTTAAAATAGACTATTACAAGAGACAAAGAAGGACACTACATAAAGGATCAATCCAAGAAGAAGATATAACAATTGTAAATATATATGCACCCAACATAGGAGCACCTCAATATATAAGGCAGCTGCTAACAGCTGTAAAAGAGGAAATCTACAGTAACACAATAATAGTGGGGGACTTTAACACCTCACTTACACCAATGGACAGATCATCCAGACAGAAAATTAATAGGGAAACACAAGCTTTAAATGACACAATAGACCAGATAGATTTAATTGATATTTATAGGACATTCCATTCAAAAACATCAGAATACACTTTCTTCTCAAGTGCTCATGGAACATTTTCCAGGATATATCATATCTTGGGTCACAAATCAAGCCTTGGTAAATTTAAGAAAATTGAAATCGTATCAAGTATCTTCTCCGACCACAATGCTATGAGACTAGATATCAATTACAGGAAAAAAAATCTGTAAAAAATACAAACACATGGAGGCTAAACAATATATTACTAAATAACCAAGAGATCACTGAAGAAATCAAAGAGGAAATTTAAAAATACCTAGAGAAAAATGCCAACAAAAACACTATGATCCAAAAACCTATGGGATTCAGCAAAAGCAGTTCTAAGAGGGAAGTTTATAGCAAGAAAAGCCTACCTCAAAAAACAAGAAAAATTTCAAATAAACAATCTTACCTTACACCTAAAGGAACTAGAGAAAGAAGAACAAACAAAACCCAAAGTTAGTAGAAGGAAAGAAAGCATAAAGATCAGAAGAGAAATAAATGAAATAGAAACAAAGAAAACAATAGCAAAGATAAATAAAACTAAAAGCTGGTTCTTTGAGAAGATAAACAAATTGATAAACCATTAGCCACACTCATCAAGAAAAAGCGGGAGAGGACTCAAATCAATAAAAGTAGAAATGAAAATGGAGAAGTTACAACAGACACAGCAGAAATACGAAGCATCCTAAGAGACTACCACAAGCAACTGTATGCCAATAAAATGGACAACCTGGAAGAAATAGATAAATTCTGAGAAAGGTATAACATTCCAAGACTGAACCAGCAAGATATACAAAGTATGAACAGACCAATCACAAGTAATGAAATTGAAACTGTGATTAAAAATCTTCCAACAAACTAAAGTCCAGGACTGGATGGCTTCAGAGGTGAACTCTATCAAACATTTAGAGAAGAGCTAACACCCATCCTTCTCAAACTCTTCCAAAAATTGCAGAGGAAGGAACACTCCCAAACTCATTCTATGAGGCCACCATCACCCTGATACCAAAACCAGACAAAGATACTACAAAAACAGAAAATTACAGACCAATATCACTGATGAATATAGTTGCAGAAAAGGTCAACAAAATACCAGCAAACAGAATTCAACAACACATTAAAAGGATCATACACCATGATCAAGTGGGATTTATCCCAGGGATGCAAGGATTCTTCAATATACGCAAACCAATCAATGTGATACACCATATTAACAAATTGAAGAATAGAAAACATATGATCATCTCAATAGATGCAGAAAAGGATTTTGACAAAATTCAACACCAATTTATGATAAAAACTCTCCAGAAAGTTGGCATAGAGGGATCCTACGTCAACATAATAAAGGCCATATACAACAAACACACAGCAAACATCATTCTCAATGGTGAAAAACTGAAACCATTTCCTCTAAGATCAGGAACAAGACAAGGATGTCCACTCTCACCACTATTATTCAACATAGTTTTGGAAGTCCTAGCTACAGCAATCAGAGAAGGAAAAGAAATAAAAGGAATACAAATTGGAAAAGAAGACGTAAAACTGTCACTGTTTGCAGATGTCATGATACCATACACAGAGAATCCTAAATGCCACCAGAAAACTACTAGAGCTAATCAATGCATTTGGTAAAGTTGCAGAATACAAAAGCAATGCACAGAAATCTCTTGCATTCCTATACACTAATGAAAAATCTGAAAGAGAAATTAAGGAAACACTCCCATTTACCATTGCAACAAAAAGAATAAAATACCTAGGAATAAACCTACCTAGGGAGAAAAAAGACCTGTATGCAGAAAACCATAAGCCACTGATGAAAGAAATTAAATATGATACAAGCAAATGGAGAGAAATACCATGTTCTTGGATTGGAAGAATCAATATTGTGAAAATGACTATACTACCCAAAGCAATCTACAGATTCAATGCAATCCTTATCAAATTACCAATGGCATTTTTTACAGAACTAGAACAAAAAATCTTAAAAGTTGTATAGAGACACAAAAGACCCTGAATAGCCAAAGCAGTCTTGGAAAAAAACAGAGCTGGAGGAATCAGACTCCCAGACTTCAGACTATACTACAAAGCTACAGTAATCAAGACAGTATGACACAAAACAGAAATATAGTACTGACACAAAAACAGAAATATAGATCAATGGAACAGGATAGAAAGCTGAGAGATAAACCCACGCACGTATGGAGATAAACCCACACACCTATGGTCAACTAATCTATGACAAAGGAGGCAAGGATATACAGTGGAGAAAAGTCTGTCTCTTCAGTAAGTGGTGCTGAGAAAACTGGCCAGCTACATGTAAAAGAATGAAATTAGAACATTCTCTAACACCATACACAAAAATAAATGCAAAATGGATTAGAGACCTAAATGTAAGACCAGACAGTATAAAACTCTTAGAGGAAAACATAGGAAGAACACTCTTTGACATAAATCACAGCAAGATCTTTTTTGAACCACCTCCTAGAGTAATGGAAATAAAAACAAAAATAAACAAATGGGACCTAATGAAACTTCAAAGCTTTCACACAGCAAAGGAAACCATAAACAAGATGAAAAGACGACCCTCAGTCTGGGAGAAAATATTTGCAAACGAATCAACGGACAAAGGATTAATCTCCAAAATATATGAACAGCTCATGCAGCTCAATATTAAAAAAAACAAACAACCCAATCAAAAATGGGCAGAAGACCTAAATAGACATTTCTTCAAAGAAGACATACAGATGGCCAAGAAGCACATGAAAAGCTGCTCAACATCACTAATTATTAAAGAAATGCAAATCAAACCTACAATGAGGTATCACCTTACACCAGTTAGCATGGGCATCATCAGAAAATCTACAAACAACAAATGCTGCAGAGGATGTGGAGAAAAGGGAACCCTCTTGCACTGTTCGTGGGAATGTAAATTGATACAGCACTACGGACAACAGTATGGATGTTCCTTAAAAAACTAAAAATAGAATTACTATATGACCCAGCAATCCCACTACTTGGCATATACCCAGAGAAAACCATAATTCCAAAAGACACATGCACCCCAATGTTCATTGCAGCACTATTTACAATAGCCAGGACATGGAAGCAACCTAGATGCCCATCAACAGATGAATTGATAAAGAAGATATGGTACATATATACAATGGAATATTACTCTGCCATAAAAAGGAATGAAACTGGGTCATTTGTAGAGACATGGATGGATCTAGAGACTGTTATACAGAGTGAAGGAAGTCAGAAAGAGAAAAACAAATATCATATATTAAGGCATATATGTGGAACCTAGATAAATGGTACAGCTGAACAGGTTTGCAGTGCAGAAATAGAGACACAGATGTAGAGATCAAATATATGACACCAAGGTGGGAAAGTGTCCAGGGGAAGTGGTGGTGTGATGAATTGGGAGATTGGGATTAACATATATACACTAACATTTATAAAATGGGTAACTAATAAGAACCTGCTGTATAAAAAAAATAAAATTTAAAACTTCCAAAAAATAAAAAAGATATACATATAAAAATTTGCTCATTGCAGTACTATTAGTAACAGCAAAAAGAAAAAATCAGAAACAACCTATACTATGGTACATGTAGGTCATCAAAATACTACACCACCACTAAGAATGTTAATATAGACATACAAGTTGGTGAACTTGGCTTAGGTTTTAAGCAACTGACTTCTTAACATTGCACCTAGAACTGGACTTACCCACTTCATCTCTGACCTCACATATCAAACACAAGTCTTCTCCTCCAAGGACAACACCTTATACCACATATAACAGAGTAGGACACAAGTTCTCTGCGGGCAAGCAGATCCCAAAGAGAAGGGAGGGAGGGACTGAAACACTGTGGGATCAACTCCTTCTCCTGATCTCTCCAGTGTAAGGAGGTGGACAGTTGCTGAAAGAATTACTCCAGTGAACCTCTCATCATAATAATACAATAGCCTTTTGCCTGCATCTCTAGTGTAGCACTCATTTCATGCCCTTTCAAGAATAATATCCATTTCATCTATTTTCTACAGCAATTAGCACAGTGGCTGATACAAGGAAAAAAGGCTCCATAACAGCTGGGTGAATTAACTAATAAAAACCATTGAAGATGGGGATAGCAGGCCTCATAGAAAGAAAACTATAGCCAAATATTGACATCATCCTGAAAGCAGATTTAGTATATGCAAATAGCATGTATTTAGAATGTGGGTTTTATGGTCAGTAAGAAAACATCTTTGTATTATTTTACCCAACCACGTTATCAGTTCCACATGTCACTGAACCTTTTTTTCTTTTTCTTTCTTCTTTTTTTTTTTTTTGCTGTATGCAATCTTTCTGTTCTTCAGATTCAGTAATGCTTATTTAGCTAACTTGAAGTTCAATAATTCTATTTGGTCATCGCCAATCTACTGTTAAGTCCACCCAGTGAATTCAAAAATTTTAGACACTATATTTTTTAGTCCTAGAATTTCCACACTTTTTTGTAGTTTCCACTTCTCTGCTGAGATTTCCTATTTGTTCATTAATTATGACCATATTTTCATTTACATTTTTGAGCATAATTATAATAGCTGATCTAAAATCTTTGTCTCAGTTTCCAACACCTGAGTTATTTTGGGGTCAGTCTCTATTACATTGCCTTTTTTAAAAGTGTGGGTCACATTTTCTTGTTTATTTATATGTATAATAATTTTTTTGTTGCCACCCGGACATTTTGAACTGCTCATTGTGGAGATGCTGGATTCCCTGAAGATTATGGAATATTTTTTCTACCAGGCAGGTAACTCAACTGAACTCAAACTCTAAACTCTAACTCCTTCATAATGGACAGCAGCAGAAATCTTTGTTCAATTCTTTGAGCCTTAGCCATATGCTTGACCTCTACCATCCACACAGCAGTTCATGAGCAGCTAGAGATTTGGGCACATTATATACAGAATTTGGGACTCCCTTTCTCTGGAGTTCTCCTTTTCTAGATTTTTTCCCTCTAGCTGCTATGGTTGCCCTGAACTTTGCCTTCTGATTCTTCAGGTCAGTAAGATTTTGGATTTTCTATCTAAGTTTTAACCTTGTCTGAGGCAAAAATTTGACAAAAATGGGAAAAATTTTCATCTTGGTGCTATTCCCTTCTTCCAAGTGTAGATGATCCCCTCCCCAATGTCTACCTGCTTTGGGTTGCTCTCTGGAGTCCAGAGTTTATGGTTGTTTTCTCTTGGAGAGTTGGTTTGTTAGGGACTACTTCCCTGTAGCTGGAATCTTCCAGATATAATTGGCCTTTGAACAGCATTCTTCTCTGGAAAGGACTTTTAGCTACTTCCTGTGTACCTCCTTATTTTCCATTTTTCTCAGCCATAATCTTTTTATTTCCTTACTTCTTAGTCAGGTATTTTTTCTGCTTGAAGATTCAGTGATTGTTATCATGTCCTCCATATTGTTAAATAGAATGCCCCCCTTGTATTTATAAAAAGGAATATATAGTGTTGTTTATTAGTGAAAATGAAATAGTAAAAAAAAAGTACAGGTCTTTGCAGCCAGGGAATCAAGGTTAACATCTCAGATTCTCACTTATTAGCTGAATGACCTTGACAAACTCATTTATTCTGGACAAAAAACAGTTTTCTAATTTGTAGAATAAAGTTAATAACACCTATTTTACGGATTGCTGTGAGGACAAGAAATAGCTAATATAGCCCGGCCTGGTATCTGGCACAGAATAGGTGCTCAAAAAATAGTAGCAATAGCATTTTTAAAAATAGGGTTTATTTTTAGAGCAGTTTTAGGTTCATAGGAAATTTGAGCAGCATGTACAGAGCTCCCATATAACTCCTTACCCCTTCCCATGCATAGCCTACCCCATTATCCACAGGCCTCACCACTCTGGGGTACATATGTTACAACTGATGACCCTGCATTGACACATCATTATTACCCAAAGTCCATAATTTACCTTAGAGTTTGCTCTTGGTGTCATACATTCTATGGGTTTGGATAAATTTCTAATGAGAATGGACTTGGGGATACAGGGAGGGGGAAGGGTAAGCTACGACAAAGTGAGAAAGTGGCATGGACATATATACACTACCAAACGTAAAATAGATAGCTAGTGGGAAGCAGCCACATAACACAGGGAGATCAGCTCGGTGCTCTGTGACCACCTAGAGGGGTGGGATAGGGAGGGTGGGAGGGAGGGAGACACAAGAGGGAAGAGATAGGGGGACATATGTATATGTATAACTGATTCACTTTGTTATATTACAGAAACTAACACACCATTGTAAAGCAATTATACTCCAATAAAGATGTTAAAAAAATTTTTTTTAATTTCTAATGATATATATCCACCTTTGTAGTATTATACACAATAGTTTCACTGCCCCGAAAAGCCTCTGTGCCTCCAAACCCATGACAACCACTGAACTTTTTTCTGTCTCCATAGCTGTGATTTTTCCAGAATGTCATGTGGTTGGAATCATAAAATATGTAATTTTTTTATTAATTTATTTATTTTTGGCTGTGTTGGGTCTTTGTTTCTGTGCGAGGGCTTTCTCCAATTGCGGCGAGCGGGGGCCCCTCTTCATCGCGGTGCGTGGGCCTCTCACTGTCGCGGCCCCTCCCGTTGCGGAGCACAGGCTCCAGACGCACAAGCTCAGTAGTTGTGGCTCACGGGCTTAGTTGCTCCGCGGCATGTGGGATCTTCCCAGATCAGGGCTCAAACCCGTGTCCCCTGCATTGGCAGGCAGACTCCCAACTACTGCGCCACCAGGGAAGCCCCACAGTATGTAATTTTTAAAGGGAATTTTATTATTTATTTATTCTTGGCTGCGTTCGGTCTTCATTGCTGTGTGGGCTTTCTCTAGTTGCTGCGAGCGCGGGCTACTCTTCGTTGCGGAGCATGGGCTTCTCACTGCGGTGGCTTCTCTTGTTGTGGAGCACGGGCTCTAGGCACCCAGGCTTCAGTAGTTGTGGCACGTGGGCTCAGTACTTGTGGCTCGCTGGCTCCAGAGCACAGGCTCAGTAGTTGTGGTGCACGGGTTTAGTTGCTCCGCAGCATGTGGGATCTTTCTGGACCTGGGATCGAACCCGTGTCCCCAGCATTGGCAGACGGATTCTTGACCACTGCGCCACCAGGGAAGTCCCGGTCCCTGATTTCTTGTTTGCTGTCAGCTGAGGGCTTTTCCCAGTTTCTTGAGGTTACTCACATTCCTAGGTTTGTGACCCCCTTCCTCCATCTTCAAAGCCAGCAATAGTGGGTAAACTCATTCTCTCACTTTGAATCTCTTCTCTTTTTTCCTCTATCTTATCCTTTTATAACCTAACCAGGAAAGGTTTTCTGCCTTTAAGGTCTCATGTGATTAGACTGGGCCCACATGGGTAATCCAGGATAATCTCACAATCTCAAGGTCTGTACCCTTAATTACATCAGGAAATTCCTTCTTGCCATGTCATGCAACATAATCACAAGTTCCAGGAATTAGAGTTTGGGCATTTTGGGAGGTCCATTACTGTGCCTACTAAATTATCTAAAGGTAAAAATTCATTCATTGACTTATTCATTTATTCATTTTTTTCAACAAATATTTATTTAGTGCCTACTATATACCAGAAAATTTACGAGGCATTGGATGTTCTGTCCTATTCCACTTGTGAACTGTGAGAGGCGATAAAGAATTTGTGCATTGAGCAAATTTATCTGCTGAATTTTCTCTTGTGCCACATATTGTCTACAAGGAGAAGAGGCCTGGGAGGGAACTGACAATATAGGAGACTCTCAGACAACCGTAACTGTGGTGCGTGGTCACCCATCTCTAACTCCTATGCTGATTCAGTTCACTTTTCACAGATCAGGGGCTGGGTGTGAAATGAGGAATTAATGATGTGGATGTACTACTGTGAGAGTTATCTTTAATTCAGAAAGAATCAATTCCTGTAACAATACATAAAGGCTTATGATGTGTGCTGTGGTGTCACACTAGCATTCATAAATACAGGTTTTTCCCTACAAGAGCTTACAATTTAATTCAGGAGATATGGCACTTCAAATAGTTCGATAACAATGCAATATTGCATTTCATTAAAGCAAAAGTCATGCTTCACTTACAGGGAGCTTAAGAAGGGCACAACCAGTGAAGGTTTGAGATGTAGGAAAACATCCTTTCCTTCTTGTGTGTGTCACCAGCAGGGGTGGTGCTGGAGGTGGGAGAGAAGGATCAGAGTTCTCAATATCAACTGTGGCCAGAGCATCTCATTAATTGATGGACTACAAATAAAAGATAGCATTGTCATTATATATCCTTTCTCTGTTATCTGTTATCTTCCTTGAAAAAGAAAATCTAGGAAAAATTACACAAAATATGATACTCAAACACTGACAATACCAAATGCTGGTGAGGACGTAAGAGGAACTCATTCATTGCTGGTGGGAATGCAAAATGGTACAACCACTTTGGAAGACAGTTTGGTAGTTCCTTACAAAACTAAACATACCCTTACAATATGATCCAGCAATGCTGCTTGTTGGTGTTTACCGAAATGAATTGAAAACTTATGTCCACCTAAAAACCTGCACACAGATGTTTATAGCAGCTTTATTCATATTTGTCAAAACCTGGAAATGATCAACGTGTTCTTCAGTAGGTGAATGGATAAATAAACTATGGTACACTTGGAAAATGGAAAAGTGCTGAAAAGAAATGAGCTATCAAACCATGAAAAGATATGAAGAAAACTTGAATGTATATTACTAAGGGAAAGAAGCCATCTTTCAAAAATACATATTGTGGGCTTCCCTGGTGGCACAGTGGTTAAGAATCCGCCTGCCAGTGCAGGGGACACGGGTTCAAGTCCTGGTCTGGGAAAATCCCATGTGCCGTGGAGCAACTAAGCCCGTGTGCCATAACTACTGAGCCTGCGCTCTAGAGCCTGCCTGCCACAACTATTGAAGCCCATGTGCCTAGAGCCCATGCTCCACAACAAGAGAAGCCACTGCAATGAGAAGCCCGCGCACCGCAACGCAGAGTAACCCCCGCTCACCACAACTAGAGAAAGCCCGCGTGCAGCAACGAAGACTCCAACGCAGGCAAAAATTAATCAATTAATTAATTAATTATAAAAAGAAATCAGGGACCTTAGTCCTAAAACCACAAGGAATTGCATTCTGTCAACAACTCAGATGATGGACTTCCCTGGTGGTGCAGTGGGTAAGACTCTGCGCTCCCAATGCAGGGGGCCTGGGTTTGATCCTTGGTCAGGGAATTAGATCCCACACGCATGCCACAACTAAGAGTTCACATGCCACAACTAAGGAGCCCGCCTGCCACAACTAAGTAGCCCACGTGCTGCAACCAAGACCCGGCACAACCAAATAAATAAATAAATATTTTAAAAAATAATAATAATACTCAAATGAGCAAGGAAGTGAATCTTCCCCTAGAGCCTTCAGAAAGGAATGCAGCCCTATGACACCTTGATTTTAGCCGGGTGAGACCTGTGTCAGACTGCTGACCTACAGAATTGTAAGATAATACATTTGTGATAATTTATTACTGCATCAATGAAAAGCTAATACAGAAAGACTTAAGCAAGAGAAAGTGAGCTCTTCCCTGAAAACTTTGCAGTTATATGGGCCTACACTGGACAAACTTCTCAGAAGATTAGCTGATTCTATGGTAAACTATTATGTCTAATCCTCCAGCCTCACTTTCTTAGACTCACTTTATGTCCGGTATATCCACAGGAAAGTCCAAGCTGGACCCTGCGTAGCTGGAAGAAAAGATGGGGATTGGAAATGAGCTGTGCTCCAAGAGACAAGACAAATGGTCAGAGTCTGGCCTCTCTTTCTCATGTCTAAGGCTGAAGTCTTGTGAGTGTTTCCCCTTCACGACTGTTGTTGACAGTCCAGTAACCTGATGGAACTCGGATCACATGAAGGATATGACAGTGATAATGGCTCTGACTTCCAGGGATTCCAATGTCCCATAGCACTCATTGAACAAATCTGGTTGGAAATGACTTAAATGGGGAATTTCCTGAACATACTCCCTATTGTTACAAAGCCAGGTTGGCTTCCTCACCTACAGTTATGCCAAGCAGTCACTACACAGTCTCTAGGGACATGGTATTAGTGATTCCTTTCAAACTACCAACTTCTTAATAGACATTTATACTAAATGTAAAAAGAGTCGATGGCTTTTCCACCAGAAGTGGAATTGGCTACCCAACTGGAAAAGAAGACAGGGTAATCTCCAAGAAGCCACTAAATGAATTGGCACCTGACTCTGCATTGTACATTTCCTTATTTTACTTCTCAGAACTGACAGGGCCTTTATTTCAGAATATCTATTTGATGAGTATTGAGTCATGTCTCTGAGAATTTGATCCAAGGAAAATTTGTTCCTTGGACAAGAAAGACCTAGTTTGGGGTCTGGAGTCATGTGGTTGACCTAACTAGATAAGTATAGTTAGTAACCACAGTGAGTTATGACTCTCAAATTCTGTTGAACGGCCAGAGTGCTGACCAGAAACAAGTGTGCTCTGGCCCATCTCACAAACAACTTGAAAATTTCCTTCAAAAATTTTAAATGTAGACACTTAGTAGCTATGTCATCAAGGCACAGTTACGATTAACTAGACCCCTCGGTGACTTTAACAGACTTTTACACATTATTATAACTAACAGTGGATCCAAGCCAGCAGACTATGCCATATATGACTGACAGTCTCCACACTGCTAAAATCCTTGTTTCATAAATACAGTAGAATTCATTTGCAGTTTTGACCCAGATGTTGGGCTAGAACTCTGCCTCAAATAAATCTGTTTTCTAATCTGCTACTACATAGAGGGATTTGAGTTCACTTGTCAATTTAGACCTGCTTCTATGTGACCGGCTAATCGATTTCACTTCTCCATGCCTTAAGCATGAATGTACCAACCAACTCTAAAATACGTGCTCTTAACTTGACAAAAAAATACCCCGAGCTAGGACATCATTAGGCGAATGCTTAGATAGTTATAATTCTTGGTGGATGACAAGGAGCTGTCTTCTCTGGTTGAGAGATACGAGATAAAATGGGCCTATCCAAGTGATGGATTTAATGTGGGAATAGGTGAGAGAGAGGAATCTAAGGTGGCTCTCAGTGTCTGGATTGGGTAATAAATGGTTATATTAGTGAAGACAGAAAATAAAGGAGGATGACTGGTGTGTAGGGGAAGATAATGAACTCACATTTTAGCATACTGAGTTCCAGGATGTGAGACATCCAGGGCAATTCACCCAGCAAACCATTGGAATCAAAGGTCTGAAGCATAACCTAAAGCTGGTGGGATTGTAAATGGAATATAGTTTGGCAGCTTCTTAAACTAAACATCTACTCACCATATAACCCAGGAATTGAAGTCTTGAGAGCTTATTTATTCACTGAGCATTTTTTATGCATAAAAAACTGGAAGAAATCCAAATGTCTTTTAGCAGGTGAATAGTTAAGCACATATGGTATATCCATTCGATATATACCATGGAATATTTACTCAACCTTACTTAAAATAAGGAATGAAATTTTGCCACTTGCAACAACATGGATGGACTTGGAGGGCATTACACTCAGTGAAATAAGTCAGACAGAGAAAGACGAATGCTCTATGTTATCACTTACCTGTGGAATCTAAAAAATAAAACAATTGGATGGATATAACAAAACAGAAACAGAAACAGTGTACCTGTACACAGGTACAGTGGGGAGAGGGAAGGAGGAGGGGAAGATAGGGGTAAGGAATTAAGAGGTACAAACTATTATGTATAAAATAAATAAGTTACAAGGATATATTGTACAGTACAGGGAATATAGCCAATATTTTTTAATAACTTTAAATGGAGTTTAAAGTTCTTTCACAGATGAAGAAACTGAGGCACCAAAAGGTTAGGTAATTTGCCCAAGCTCACAAAACCAGTAACTGGTAGAGTTGGGTTTCTCAGGAGCCAGGAAAAACTGGACTCAGCCCCTCTCCCTGTCTACCAGCTGTGTGACTCGGAGAGTCCTCAGTTTGCTCATTTGTCACATGGGGACAATAATCCCACTGTGAGCACTAATGACAGACTGGCAACAAAAGCTATGAGTGCTGTACCAGGGTGCCCGGGACTGCTGCTCCTAAAACCCCTCTTGGTGATATATGTGTGGGCTGTCCCCCATACCCCCTCAGAATGCTGTGGAAATGTCTTTTGGCCTCTTTTCTGTACTGTGGATGTTTGGGTGCCCATTCTCATCCCCATCTCCTAGAGCCAACAGCAAAAAACATTTATCGAGTGCCCACTTATGTGCCAGGCACTGTGCTGGGTCCTTTACTCATATTATCTCAACTTGATCCTCACAACAGCTCTATGGGGTCTTGTCTGACTATAGACCTGGTACCAAGGTTGAGAACCTTTGGGCTCCTTGGCTCTCAGCAGAACCTTGTGTCTTTCCACATGTGGAGTAACAGACCCAGCAAAAGGAAATGACCTGCCCAAGGACACCTAGCAGGTAATGGCAGAACCAGAATTCTGCAGATCTTCCGACTCGGTCTGCTGACTTTTCCTCAGCACTAGCTCGCCGTTATCCTTCCTTGGCTCACAAAACTTGCCAAGGATGAGCAGAGGGAAGTGGTACCTGAGAGGCTGCCTTCTCCATCTTCCTCTCCAGTGCCTGGAACCTCCCCCTCCCCAGACCACCCCATTCCACTCCCACTCTCCTCCCAAATGTGAATAAAAGGAAGTCACAAAGTGTCAAAAAAAACTATAAAAATATTGACTCACTATGTTGTATACCTGAAACTAATATAATATGTAAATCAACTGTACTTCAATTTTTTTAAAAAAAGGAAATGAATTGTAGTTATGAACTATAATTTGATTAATACACGCAAGAACATGGATGATCTTCAGGTCATTCTCAAAATGGTACATGTTGTATGATTTCACTTATATAACATTTTCAAATAACAAAATCATGGAAATAGAGAACAGATGGGTGGTTACCTGTGATTCAGGATGGGGAGTGGGAAAGGTGTGGGTGTACCTGTAAAGGGGTAGCAAAAGAGAGCCTTGTGGTTGAAGAGTTCTGTATCTTGATTGAGGTGGTAGTTTCATGAATCTACACTAGAACAAAATTACATAGAACTACTCACACACACAAGCATGTAAAACTGGTGACATCTGAATAAGCTCTGTGTATTATACCAATGTCAACATCCCAGTTTTGATATTGGACTATAGTTATACAAAATCAGTTGATTTTAAGTAAAGGAGATTACTTTCAATAATGTGGATGAACCACATCCAATAAGTTGAAGGTCTAACTTAAGAGGAAAAACTGTGGTTTCCCAGAGAGGAAGAAGTTCTGCCTCAAGAACAACATCAAGTCCTGCCTGAGTTTCCAGTCCACTGGCCTCTGCCCTACAGATTTCAGACTTGCCAGTCCCCATGGACACATGAGCCAATTCCTTAACATAAATCTCTTTGTACGTGCTGGTACAATGAGGATTATAACAGCTTCATTTGTAAGAGCCACAAACTGGAAACAACCTAAATGTCCACCAATAAGTAATGCATAAACAAATTATGGTTATCCGTAGAATGAAATGCTACTCAGTAATAAAAAGAATTAAATTATTGATACACAGCAAGGATGGATCTCAAAACAATAACAAAGGTAAATGAGAAAGAATACCTACTGTATGATTCCATTAATATGAAACTCTAGAAAATGGAAACTAATCGATAGTGACAAAAAGCATGTTGTTGTCTAGGTGGGGATAGGGGTGAGGTTTGCAGAATTTGTGAGGAGGGAAGATGGATTAAAAAGGGGGCACAAGAAACTTTGGGGGTGGTGGATGTGCTCATGATCTTGTTTGTGATGAGGTTTCGTGGCTGTACACATGTGGAAACTCACCAAATTGCAGACTTTACATTAAAATATTCAGTTTGTCATATATCTATTCTTCCGTAAAGTGGTTGGAAGGAAAGAAAGAAGGAAGGAAAGAAGGAAGGGAGGAAATTCCTAATTTTAAGAATTTTAGAGTCTTGATTTAGAATTGATGAAGGGCATTGAGACTTGGTACGTATAAAGTATATAGGGAGAAGAGTCCACAAAGGCATCAGAAGTCCAGCACATTTACTCTTTTAAGGAAAGGACTTATGGACCATCTCCTCCCTAATGTGTTGCATCACCACCACTGGTGGCTATCCTTCTCCTCTGAGCCTTCCCCTTACTACTACTTACTACTACTACATGAGAGACTCCCAGCTAGTTTCTTTTTTTTTTTTTTTTTTTTTTTGGTACGCGGGGCTCTCACTGCTGTGGCCTCTCCCGTTGCGGAGCACAGGCTCCGGACGCGCAGGCTCAGCGGCCATGGCTCACGGGCCCAGCCGCTCCGCGGCATGTGGGATCTTCCCGGACCGGGTCACGAACCCGTATCCACTGCATCGGCAGGCGGACTCTCAACCACTGCGCCACCAGGGAAGCCCAATCAGCTAGTTTCTCTACCTACAGTTCCTCCTCCTTCCAATACACCCTGCATTCCATGACAAGATAAATTTACCTTAAATTGAATTTGCAGTATATTACTTGTACAGTTAACGATTTTTAACATTTTCCCACTATCTGTGGGTAAGAGGCTCTGACCCCTTAGCCTGGGCATCAGAGCTCTCCCTAAGCAGATCTCAAGCTGATTTCATGGCCCTCATTCCACTGCAGTACTTATCCACTCGCTGGTCCTGTGCCTCTTGCTTAAGTTTGCTCTGCCACTGACTGTTTCTAGAGTAGTGTCCTTTCTCCATCTGGGTTACTCAACTGTATTCAACCTCCAAAGCCATTTTCTTACCCCACCTCCTACAAAGCCTCCCTTGACTACTTCTGCCTACAGTGATTTTTACCTGAGCTTTGGGACATTCTTCTGACTCTTTGATTCACATTTGCCCATAGATGATCTTACGATATTCCATGTTGACCTGTTTAGTTTCAATTTTCATTCAATAACCCATACATTCAACAAATTCAACAAGTATGTATTAAATTCCAAGTCAGAATAAGATTACTGCCTTTAAGTAGATTACAGACATGTTTGAGATTTTATTTGCTAACTGACAAGTAGAAAAATAATTATAACGTAGTAAGTTTTGTGATAGAAGTATTAATGCACAGAGCAGGGGAAACAGTCCAGTCTGGAAGCTGAAGATACTTGTAAGATTAGAGTGCACTGGTGTATATGATGATATTTGCTTGTTTTTTTTCCTCCTCAGTTGTCTTCCCTGAAGAGATGTCCCATTCTTAAGTTCAAGGATATTTCCTGGTTTAAATTAATCATATGTCTGACTTTGACTTAGAAATATGCTCATGAAACTTGGCAAGTAAAGACCAATTCCTGAAAACGACCACTCCTTAGAAAACATGCAGTGAACAGCAAAGGGGCCCAAGGGCAGAGGGCTAAGGAATTAAAACCCATCAATTTGCATAGGAAACAACTTTCTCAACCTAACCTTCAAAACTTTTATTACTATATTAGTCACTACAACTATTTTCTGATTGCTATGGTAATAGACTATTTAAAACAAGCCTTCATTAAGAATTGTTACAACGGACTTCCCTGGTGGTGCAGTGGTTAAGAATCCGCCTGCCAATGCAGAGGACACGGGTTCGAGCCCTGGTCCAGGAAGATCCCACATGCTGCAGAGCAACTAAGCCCGTGTGCCACAACTATTGAGCCTGTGCTCTAGAGCCTGTGAGCCACAACTACTGAGTCCACATGCCACAACTACGGAAGCCCATGTGCCTAGAGCCCATGCTCCACAACAAGAGAAGCCACAGCAATGAGAAGACCACGCACTGCAATGAAGAGCAGCCCCCACTCGCCACAACTAGAGAAAGCCCACGTGCAGCAACAAAGACCCAACACAGCCAAAAATAAATAAATTTATATATAAAAAAAAGAAAGAATTGTCACATCATTGTCTCAGTCAAAACTATCAACATTTTTCTTGTTATTGACATTTATGGAAACATTCATTTCCAAGAAGACAAGGAGACCTCTGAACTTTCTAAATGAGGACTCCAAGCTTTCTGGTCTGAATAGGAAGCAGTTTGGCAAGATTATCAACCACCATCACCAAGGAAATGAACTCTAAGCTAAGAGTTAAAAGGTAAGTAGAAATGAGTCAGGCAAAGATGAATATAGAGGGGGTAGAGCATCCAAGGAAAGAGAACAGCATACGCGAAAGTCCAGGATTGGTGAATAGTTGACAGTACATGGTCAAAGTCAAGAAGAGTTCAGAGAATCTGGGTAGTGAAAGATAAGACTAGAAAAAGAAGCAGGGACCAGCTTGTAAACCCTGTGAAGTACCCTCAACATAATCCTAAATGCCATAAGCAGCAGCTGAAGAGTTTCAATCAGTTTTCAACAAATATTGATTGAAAGCCTTTTACGTGCAGGCACCCTCCTAAGCACTGAGGATACAGCCATGAATAGGACAGATAAAGTCCCAGATCTCACGAAACTGACATTCTGAAGAGGGAGAGGAAGACAACAGATAAGTAAACATATAATTGAACAAGGTGATTTCAGGCAGTGATATCTATTGTGAAGAATATAAAACAAGGCTATGGACAATGAGAAGGTGAGGGAAGGAAAGCTACCTATCTTTGGATAGTTAGAATAGGTCTCTCTGAGAAGGTGACCACATTTGAACTGAGACCCGAAGGATATCAAGAAGCTATGTGCAAAGATGTGCGACAGACATTTAGAGTGAATAGTAAGTGCAAATGCCCTGAGGTGGGAGCAAACTTGGCCTGCTCAAGGAATAAAAAGAAGGTCAGTGTGCCTATAGTGTAGTGAGCTAGGAGGGAAAAAATTGGATGCAATTATTTGCTTAGAATTTCAAAAAGTGATCATTGATATTAACATGTTTCTGGTGGAAAAGTTTTGGTGTTTCATTGGTTGTGGTTAATATCTTTCAAAGTTGTTTCCTGTTCAGGATAAAAAGCTGGAAGTACCATTTGGAAAGTCCCAAGGTTCACCCGGGTCCTTAGGATTAACTGTTTCCAAAACTCTGTCAGTAACAAGAAAATCGTTGATATTCTTGACTAGTTTAGACAATGGACAGATAATTCTCAAACAAGATTTGTTTTAAGAAGACATTTTCCATAGCAATCAGACAATAGTCCTCAGTGACTAATATGGTAAGACAAAGGGTGTTAGCTGTTTCCCCCAACCTCTTGGCTTGCTGTATCTTACTTTTCCACCCTTTGTTCCTGAAATTGTCAAATCCATAAACTTACCAAGGGTTGACTAGCCTCTGGGGAACTGCTGTACATTCAGCAAACTGACAATGGACAGATTTATACACCATGGATAACTAATAGGAAATAGCTTGAATGGAAAATAAGAGTTTTTCATTTGCAAATGGGTTCCTTTTCTAAGAGCAACTACTGGAGAAACTGTCATGCAAGCAAAATTAATCTTTGGAGTTCCCTTTCCCTTTTTTTGTGTGTGTCTTCTCTTTCTATAGGCGTCAGAAGTATTGTGGTCACTGAATCTCACCTTTACAGAAAAAAAAGTGATTTGATAAAATAATTTACATGAAAGTATTATTGTTCTAATGTAATTGTATTTTCAAAGGGATCCCAAGGAGAGAGACAATCTAAGTGTCCATCAATAGATGAATGGATAAAGAAAATGTGGTACACATGTGCACGCATGTGCGCGCGCGCACACACACACACACACACACACACACACACACTCACACTGGAATACTACACAGCCATGAAAAAGAAAGGAAATCCTGCCATTTGAGACAACATAGATAAACTATGAAGGAATTTTACTAAGTAAAGTAAGTCAGGCAGAGAGAGAAAAATACTGTATGATCTCACTTATATGTGGAGTCTTAAAAAAAAAATCTCATAGAAAAAGAGATCAGATTTGTGGTTGCCAGAGGCAGGGGTGGTGGGGCGGGTGGGAGAATTGGATGAAGGTGGTCAAAAGTTACGAACTTCCAGTTTATACCTACCTGGAAGATAAGATAAATAAGTACTGGGGATGTAATGTAGGACATGATGTTTATAGTTAACACCGCTCTATGGGATATTGAAAAGTTTCTAAGAGAGCAAATCCTAAAAGTTCTCACCATGAGGAAAAAAAATGCTTTTTTCTTTCTTTTTTTTCATATTTATATGAGATGATGTATGTTAACTAAACTTGTGGTAATCATTTCCAAAAGTATGTAAGTCAAGTCATTATGCTGTACACCTTAAACTTCTACTGTGCTGTATGTTAATTATATCTCAATGAAACTGAATGAAAAAATAAAATTTTTATAAAAAGAGAGAGAAGGAAGCCCAGGTAGTCATAATGGGGTAAGTAACCTTTGATAATGAAAGATTGCTTTATGAGGAATAGTTATAGCAGTGTTCTAGAGACACGATGCAAATGGTAGTTTTGGCTAAATTAAGGAGAGTCTTGAATGTAGACTAAGAGATTTGAACTTCACCCTTGAGATAATAAAGAGTTACTGAAAGTTTTTGAGTAAAGGAGTGATGTAATAAAATACTGACCCATTTCTCAGGCACTGAGGCCTTTCTCCAGAAGTCTGGTAGGGGGAGGTTGCCCTTGGAATAATCAGGGCTACCAAAGTAAGTTCTCAAAATTTCCCCCAGAAAGTCTTCTATGGTGACCCCAATTTTACCACTTCTTTATGAAGACATCCTGAGTCCTCTTTTCCATACACTTGGTCCTTATGGTTCTGAGACAATGTAAATAAAGACAGAAACAGTTATGTTGACAGAGTATTACGAGATTATGGTGAACTCCTGGTGTGTTTTATGCCATAGGAGATAAATCAAGAATTAATTTCTTTCTTATGTTTTAGATTTTTAAAAAATGAACGCAAATGTATGGTCTAATATTTTCTTCCTTTCTCCTTACAAGGAGGGGTCTTATATACCCACTTTGGAGACCACAGTCTTTGAAAATGGGAACCTATTAAAGATTTTAATGAGGGGAGAGATGAGAAGATTTTAATCAGGTGTGCTATGAAAACTATTACCTGGTGGTACGGGTTGAATGGATTAGGATTGGTCAAATTAGCATTGGGTGAATGGGGGAAATCCTTGATTAGAGAAAAACAAAGGAAGCAATTAACTAAATAATGGCAGTGGCAGCTCTAGAAAGTTTGTTTTAGCCAAATATGGGTATGAAAATGAAACATGAATCAAGAACAGTGGTTTCAAATAAGACTAATGTCACATGTTTATAGGAAACTTTAGTGTACAATATTACATTTGAAACTCAGAGCTCAGTGGGGATAAACAGAACAAATACCCAACACTTTGCTGAAGAGGAGATATTAAAGAGATCTTGGTCATTTGCTGAAGGGCATGTTCACAGTTACTCAGGGCAAGGGTCAGGTCCAGGACTCAGGTCTGTCTGACTTCTATTCCAGTGGCCTTCCCACAACACCATGCTACCTGCTGCTTCCTTGGATGTGTGTCTTTGCTGTGTGCTCCTGGCTCTGAGATGTGCTTAGTGATTAAGAAACAACAGAAAGTCACAACACTCTGGTATGAAGATGCCCCCAAGAAATATTCAGGCCTGTAAGGTTTCTATTGCTTTCCCTGAGAACTTTATGGATGTTTGAATGAAATAAACACATCTTCACAGATTGATCATTATGTGTGGTAAGAAAAATCCAAGGGCTTATGCTCAGAGCTCTATTACAGGCTTAACAGATAGGAAGGGTGACATTTTCCTTGAATCTTCGGTGTAGGTTTTTTTAAAAAACCCACTCTCTAAAATATTTTTTTCTCAACACAATTTAAAACTAAAGTACTAAACTGTATTAGCTTATTTTAAAAGAATGCCAATTTGTAATGTGCCCGTAGAACATGTAATTTAGATTGGTAAAATGAAGTTTTGAAGAAATATAATTGATGGCAAATTTTAACAGGAAAAGCATTGAATTTAAAAGCTTTTACCTGGGGCTTCCCTGGTGGTGCAGTGGTTAAGAATCTGCTTGCCAGTGCAGGGAGCACCGGTTCGAGCCCTGGTTCAGGAAGATCCCACATGCCACGGAGCAACTAAGCCCGTGCGCCACAACTACTGAGCCTGTGATCTAGAGCCTGAGAGCCACAACTACTGAGTCCGTGTGCCACAACTACTGAAGCCTGCGTCCCTAGAGCCTGTGCTCCACAACAAGAGAAGCCACCACAATGAGAAGCCCGCACACCGTAACGAAGAGTAGCCCCTGCTCGCCGCAACGAGAGAAAGCCCGTGCGCAGCAATGAAGACCCGACGCAGCCAAAAATAAATTAATTAAAAACAAAACAAGAAGAAGCTTTTACCTGTTACCATGAGTCAGCTTCACATCTGACAGGTCATGTAGCGCCATGATTTGGAGCTTTGCTTCCTATGGTGCCAGCCATAGTCTAGCAGCAACAGCGCCTGAGCTTGTTAGAAATCCAGAATTTCCCCCCGCCCACCTCCCACAGCACCTAGAAATGTGCTTGCCAGATAGTAGGTGCTCAGTAAATATTCAATGAGTCAAGGAATTAACATATTCTCAGCGTTCAGTGCTTTTTCATGGACCAGTCCTTCTGCCCTCCCAACCCCACTCCTCTAGCCATCTGATCAAAATTTACTTACATTTGAGTCTGAGATCAAGTGTTATCTCTTCTGAGAAGTCTTCCTTCACAGGCCCAAAGTAATTTCTCCTGTGTGTTAGCCCTGGCTCAAGGGTGACTGCCAGTATTGCTTTCTCCTCTTGCATGTTAATTGTTTGTTTGCATGTCTATGTAAGGAAACTAGTAACTTCCTCTAATGAAGTAAAACCCCTATCCTTTAGGATTGGCAATGGGGAAACTCTTAATTAAGAAGCGAGGTAGTACTCACCCCACATTCCCCTTATGAGATCTAGCTTACTCATCTTTAGCCTATGATCTTTTTTTGCGGTACACGGGCCTCTCACCGTTGTGGCCTCTCCCGTTGCGGAGCATGGGCTCCGGACGCGCAGGCTCAGTGGCCATGGCTCACGGGCCCAGCCGCTCCGCGGCATGTGGGATCTTCCCGGACCGGGGCACGAACCCTCATCCCCTGCATCGGCAGGCAGACTCTCAACCACTGCGCCACCAGGGAAACCCCAAGGTCCCCCTTTTCTTGCGTCCACTTGGAAGAGGCTATCTGTCCCTACAGGACTGTCTCAATTTTTGAAGGTAAGATTTAAAAAAAGAAAGGCAGAATTTCCTAGCTCTGTGACCAATCTTGCAACTTCTGCTTCTATCTGAAAATCTACTAAGTCACTATCAGATGATTGACACTAGGAAATATCCACCTATCCTCTTCCCCATCCACTTTCTCCCTTATACACCCCATTACAGGCATATGGTCTTAATCTAGAGCTTGAAAGGACAACCCTGTCAGAAACCCGCACAGTATGTGTGACATTCACACAAGAGGTTCCCTAGTTGTGTTACTATTTCTACCGCAGATTGGAAGCTCCCTAAAAACACAGAATGTATCATTTTATCTTTACATCCCGTTGTCAAGCTCAGTGTCTGACATATGATAGGAAGAGGGGCATTTTTCTTGATTCTTGGGTATAGGTTTTTTAAAAGACTGAACTTGGAAGTTAATACTGATTTATTGAGTGATTCTTTTTCGATTGTGACTTATTCCACAAAATTATAAGGTTAAGGATAGTGCTACCGAATTGGTATAAATGGCTAGCCATACAATTATCATCCAAATCAGCAGACTTTTGAGAATGCTAGAATGTTAAACCAGATGGGACACTGGGACAACAGGTATGGACCTGGGACTGTCTCAGGTAAACTAGGACGTATGGTTATTCTAGGTTTGAAGCTCAGCAGTGTTGCCCCATAAACCAAATCTCCACCTGGGATGAAATGCTAGGGGTACAGCCAGGTCACTTGGGCTGCCATAAAATGCTTCTCCTTGTCCTCTTACCTTGGTCACATGACCCTGTTCCTTCAGTGTCTTCTCCGCTGTGAGTCACCAGCAGTTCCACTTCTAGTCACGTGTTTAAAGGTTCAACTCTTGTGCAAATTCCAGGAAATCTCTTGACTCCCTGATTGGTCTTTTCCTTGGGCTCCAACATCTTACCTTTCCCCAGACTCTTTCTAGTGCTCTAAATTTTAATTGATATAATTCCATATATGTCTCTCTATCATTCTTCATTGCTCTCCTTTCCCTCTTACCTTCCCAGCTTTGTTTGTTTTGCTTTCATACATCTCTCTTCTTCTGAGGCTTGAATCCTATCAGTTATCTATGTTCTGTTTCCCATTAGTTAATATCTGACCCTTCATAAATTAAATTTGACAAAGTCTCTTGATTAACAAAGGAAATGCACAAGTCACAGTAAAGGGGGCACGCAGAAGTCAAATATAATTGGGGAATTGTTTATTCATCACACCATTTCTATAAAGATCCAGGAGAAAAGGGGGGTAACTGGAAGTGTGTTTGGTTACCAGAGAACCCAAGAGTAAACTTTTCTTAGAAGTATTACGTGTCTTTGAGAGAAATTATTAAAGATGGAAATAGTCTTTTCGACATACAATAAGTACTTGATGAATTCTTGTTGGCAAGAGAATGCATTTGGGCTTTAGCATAGTACAGAATTCCGTTTGATTTGTTAAGTATTGGACAAGATTAAACATGAATGGACTGGAACCTACGAAGTGGCTCCTAGCAGGGGGCTCAATTCTTCCTCTTACTACAATACTCCTGAGAGGTAAAAACTTCCCATGCACGTTTATGTGTGACCAAACAGTGGGACCATACAAGATGTCTTTATTTTTTAATTGAAATATAACTGACATACAACATTATATTAGTTCCAGATGTAAAACATAATGACTCAATATATGTATATATTTTGAAATGATCACCACAATAAGTTTAGCTACTATCTGTCACCATACAAGGTTATAAAAATTTTTTCTTGGGATGAGAACTTATAAGATTTATTTTCTTAGCAACTTTCAAATTTGAAATGCAATATTATTGACTATAGACACCATGCTGTATATTACCTCCCCATGACTTATTTATTTTATAACTGGAAGTTTGTACCTCTTAATCCCCTTCACCCACTTCACCCCAACCCCCTTCCCCTCTGGCAATTTTGTTCTCTGTATCTATGAGTTTTGTTTTGTTTATTTGTTTGTCTTTTTTAGATTAACAATGAACTATCAGAAAGAGAAATTAATAAAACAATCCCACTCACAATTGCATCAAAAAGAATAACATATCTAGGACTAAATTTAACTAAGATGCCTCTTTAGACCAATTATGGGTAGAGCAATTTACATTCAGCCTCTGACATCTGGTTTTGTCCTTTATTATTAAGGAATTGGATAAAATGTCAATATGATAGTAATAGATGTTAGGAAACTAAAATTATCAGAGACATAAAAATATCTAATGATTTTGACTCTAAAGTTATTTCTCTTTATGCTGAATTATAGGATTATAGGAGACAGGACAGAAGAATTTCTGAAGTGTTTTGGGAAGAGAATTAGATATTAATTACAGAATAAGATATTTTTCCTACTCTGGAAAATGAAAAATATTTAAAATAAATTAAACATTTAATGTTTAAAATAAAGGCCGGAACACATTTCCTGTTAAAGGTACTAAAATGTCTCCACATTAGAAACATGTGGGCCACTCTTCCAAGAAAATGTTTCTCTGAGGTATTTTCCTTAGAAGAGAGAATCTTTTTGGTTCTTATTGTAAAAATCTTGGAGAAGCTTGAAAACAGCAAAGCAAACAGGAAACAGAATTCAATTTGTGGAAAGCTCAGAGAAGAAAAGCAAATCACTGAAAATGTAGCTCCCTCTGAAGATTCTTTAAACACAGAAGGTAGGAAAGCAATGATAATAAAAAAGCTGGCATAGAGATAAGTTAATGAGAATATGGTGTGCCAGTGACTGACTGGTGTTTTTCTAGGGCTTTATTCTACCCTTTTACACAAAGTCTCCTCTCAAAAATGCACCCCAAACACTCTTTTTCATGCTATCTAAAACAAGTTCAGAGTCAAGTTTATAAAAATTCACCAGAAATAATTTAGCCCAGAACAGCAAAGATCTAGAAGAATTTTGAGTTTTAGGACATTATAGACACACATGAAGAATGTGGTCAAGTCTTGACCTTTCCTACCTCAGATTTCCATTAATAGAATGAGGATGATACATTTTTCTATCTACCTCTTTGACTAAATAATTTTCTTAGGGTGGGTGGGTTTGTTGTCGACAGGTTCTGAGGCACTGAGTTCTCTGTCGCCTCAGATCTGAAAGATGACTGGGCTGGTTGAATGATTGTTGTTCATTACATTGGGACCAGGAGTTGAACCTCACTGACCTGCTGAATTTCAGAATAAGCTGAGAAAATTGCTAGAGCTATCCTCGTGCTATGTGGCTAACTGGATATGTTAAGAGGCTTTCAGAACTGTGCAGCTGCTATGGTGCAGCTAGGACAGCCAAAGCCCTCTGAGACTCCTGGATGGGGTGCTAGGGACAGGTCTCAGTAGCCATCTGCTTCCAGTTATCATGTTGTTAACCTCCGTGGCAGTGTCCAGTGTGCAGGGGGAGGTTACGTGGGAATTCTTGTCTCTGTAGCTCATACCGCAGTTCAAACATTCCTTCTGAGTTCACCTGCTGTAAAATAAGATCCCTAAGACCTTACTCCATAGAATTGTGCTGGTTGCTCCTGACAGAGAGACTGTAAATCACTGTGAGAAGAGAAAAGAAAAGCACCGTCTCTGACAGCCTCCACTTCCTGGATTTAGTGGATGTTACATGATCCTCTGGTGTTCATCAGTTTACTGACCATTTTCCAATATTTTATCAGTCAGAAAGTTGTGCAAGTTTGTAAGGCTAAAGCACAGGGCTACTAAGAAGTGCTGAGAGAGCAAATGGAGCTGAAAACAGCCCTGTTCTACCTGCCCCATCCTGTTCTCTAACCTGAAGCTGTGTCTGCCTGGAGGGCAGAGTGTCTTTTTCTTTGCACCAAGCCACCACAGTCCAGCAGCAGCACGGCCGAGGCACTGGGGGTTCTGTGACAATGAGTACATCTGATTCTACTGCAAAAGCTTATGGTACATACTGCCAAAAGCAAACCTTCACATCGACTTTTTCCATCCCATCAGTATACACCACAAAAAAAAGATAGCAGCAGCATTCCCTTCATTGTATTTTTAAAGATCATAACCTCCTCGGCCACTTATCCTGTTGTGTAAGGGTAAGAGTTGTCCTTTTTGGGTGTTTTGGCATTGCAGAGCATTAAGGATCAAGAAGAATGCATCTTGTAAATTTGTTGCTAAAATTCAGTCACATGCAGGCTATGTTCTGCCTTTAAACTTTCCGTTTCTCAGATGTGCCTGTACACTTAGTTCCATTTCCCTTGCCCCACAGAGGCTCTCTGCCCATAGCTCATAAACTGGGGAGGGTGACGGTGGAGGATGTCTCCATGCAGAACAGGAGCTGACACACTTCTTTTACAATACTTTCTTTAGTAATATTTAGCTTACTAAGTTGTTTGTTATTATTGCAATTTTTACTGTTTCTTTCAAACAGAGTATTAATCCTTCTCCTGAAAACGCACTTTGACAACTTCCTGTATAGATGATGAAGCTATTTTTAAGGGTTATCTGAATTCACTTTTAATTCCTTAAGAAAACAGCAGTTGGAATTGTGAGATACTACCTAATGGTGATAAGGGTTCTGTAGCTTCTGCCAACCAACCTGGTTGACTAGAAGCTGCATCCCAGGGCTGCAAAAAAGTATTCTTTTATGGCACAGAGAGTTTCCTCTGCTGGGCTGCACCCAAGTTATGATGGTGATTTTGAATGTGTATTTTAACCCAAAGAAAAGACTTAATATCAGCAAGCTCAGTGCCACCATAACACAGTATGAGAAGTTAAGGAAATTCTAGCTGAGGTGTAGGCAAAGAATCAAGTTTACATTGTCACATAGTTTACTTGCTATTTCTTTTTTTCAAATAGCTATGTATTAAGCTATAATAAAACCTGAATAAAACACTATGGAGGGTACTGAAGAGTGAAGGCATATTTTCTCCTCTAGATGAGCAGCTGACCCCATCAGACCCCATCTCCCCTGAGGACAGTACAGCACATGTGTCATTGGCAACTGCATTTGACAAGGAAGTGTGTCAGCTCCTGGTCTGCATGGAGACATCCCCTGTTTCTGAGCTTCAGGCAGAGAGCCTCTGTGGGGCAGTGGAAATGGAACTAAGGGTACAGGCACATCTGACAAATGGGGAGTTTAAAGGCAGAACACAGGCTACATGTGAATGAGTTTTTAGAAAAAAATTTACAAGATGCATTCTTCTTCATCCTTAATGCTCTGCAATGCCAAAGCATCCAAAAAAGACAACTTGGAAACTGCAAGGTGAAGTTTGGGGAGGGTTGTGGAGGGAGAGAATGGGGTTGGTCTTGGGCAGTGAAAGTTCTGGAATCTATTTGTTTCTCCAAGTTCTGAACTGGGATTTGTAAACTGTAAAGTCACAAACCCAATTTTTAAGAAAAGTGAACAAGGCTTCCTATTTTATTGTGAAAACAGGATGACAGGATGAAAAATATTATGAGAATTCATGAACATAATAATTTCCATTTATACATAGGAACCATGTGGAAGGAAGCATGGTAAGTGCTCAATACTACTTTTTTTTTTTTTTTTTTTTGTAGTGAAGGAAGGTGAAGCATTTATTGTAAGGCACCAGTGCAAGGAGAATGCGTGACTCATGCTCTAAAACTCCAAACTCCCTGAAAGGTTTCCAATATTAACTATTATTCCTTAAAAGAATTCTGTTAGGGAGATATTACTATAAACCCCATTTTGCAGTTGGGGAAACTGAATTTTAACCCAAGTATTGGACTCCAAAGCTCATTGTCTTAACATATATGCCTCTTTAAATAATTAAGCTATTTACATGGGAAAGTGCACTATGCATCCTTCTCCTGGATTTATATCCATAATTTTATCTCAAGTCTCTTTTGCTGCCAGCTATCTTGGGTAGATGTGTCCCTGTTCGGCTGTCACCTCCAGAATTATCTTTAATGCCCAGGATTATCTAGTTCCTAGGACTGGGCTTCTGCTTTGACTCCTGCTGTTTTCACTGGACCCCCCTCCCGTTCAGGGCCAGTGTCTCTTCTACTCCTGGAGAGGCCTCCTAGATGACACCTCTTTGGGTATCTAATTTGTCATGGAGAACTGAGAGATACCTATTTGTCTCAAAATTATTGATG
The DNA here is from genome assembly GCF_963455315.2 of Globicephala melas. NCBI lineage: Eukaryota > Metazoa > Chordata > Mammalia > Artiodactyla > Delphinidae > Globicephala > Globicephala melas. The sequence goes on along the minus strand of NC_083314.1, from coordinate 59,159,704 downwards.
CTGACTATTGTTATTGGACTCTATCTAATGCTTTGTACCTCCTCAATTAGCTAAAACTGCTGTCAGGGCCTATTCTACCTTATCTAGTAGGTGGATCTGGAATTGTAGCTGTGATACTTGCAGTAACAGTATCCTAGGTAAAAGCATCTGACTACTACATGTCCTCTCAGTAGCTACTCCTGTGCATTTACCTGATGGAATACAAATTATTTGATTATAAATGACTTTCTTCATATTATAGTTTTATTTATATATATATATATATATATATACACATACATACATACACACATATATGATATATATGCATTAGGGATTTATGTATAATACATATAATTTTTAATGATGTGTGTAAATAAGTTTCTTTAACAATGACTTTCATTTCGGAATAATAAAAGGGTGCTAAGAAATATATGTGATGAAAAATAGGCATTGTAAGACTACTGGGGTGGTGAAGAGTGAAGCTTTTAAAAAGACTTCAGTTCAGATTCTGATTCTGAATGTCAGGAATGTGATTGGGATCAAATTACTTACTTTCTTGAGTCTCAATTTTTGTTGTTGTTGTTGTTCATTAATTTATTTTCGGCTGCGTTGGGTCTTCGTTGTTGTATGTGGTCTAGTTGTGGCAAGTGGGGGCTTCTCTTGTTGCGGAGCATGGGCTCTAGGCATGTGGGCTTCAGTAGTTTTGGTGCACGGGCTCTGTAGTTGTGGCTCGCGGGCTCTAGAGCACAGGCTCAGTAGTTGTGGTGCATGGGCTTAGTTGCTCCGCGGCATGTGGGATCTTCCTGGACCAGGGCTCGAACCCATGCCCCCTGCATTGGCAGCTGGATTTTTAAACACTGCACCACCAGGGAAGTCCCTCAATTTCTTTATAAAATCTAGATAGTTATTATAACCTAATTCAGGGCTGTTACGAATATTATATGTTAGTACATGTAAATCTCTTCTACCCTGCATATAGTAAATGCTGAAAACTGTTAGCTATTATGATCATTATTAAAATGGGGATGATATATACTTTATGAGGTTATAAATATTAAGCAAGATATATACAAAGTGCCTAGTTAACAGATGTCCAGTAAATATCACATTTCATTGAATCCAAGTCGTACCATTATTTTAGGTACCTTCAAGAAGGAAAAAAATACTGCCAGTTGTACAATAATTATTAGACAGTAAGGTAGACCCCAATTTTAGATATGTTAAGTGTGAACATTTTTGCATTAGAATCAAAATACTTTTTCTCCCCTTCTTTGCCCTACTTAACTAGTGAAGAGTCTTTACTCCCCAGAATCTGGAATTCTGTTTCCTATTCTTTTTCCTCCTACCAAGACCCTAGGGTCTCCTACTTCCTTGGCTAAAAAGGGCTACAAGCACTGTAAGTTTTCTGTACCATCTTTATATTCTCTATCATGATTCCCCTTATTTCTTCCATCTTAATGTTGAATTCAACTGCTCAGCATTCTAATTCTTATTATACAAGATAAATGAATATAAAAATAAAACAAAACAAAAACTTCTTCCTAGTTACCCAAGGCCTTCAATCTAATATTTAGATTCAGAATCATTTAGTGATGCATATGTATGCCTTTAGAATTAACAGCATGGTGATCGATCAGGCACTTCATGTGAACAGAAACTGACAAAGACTGGGAAGAAATTCAAACTTGAGGTAAAAAATGGCAGATTTTCCTGGGAACAAATTTATATGCTAAAGGTGGTAGAAAGGTCAAATTGAATGAAAGTGGAGAACAGAAAACTTTCCCACAAAATGATTTCCTAGGAGCTCTTTTCAAATGCTGAGGAGCACTATTTTTTCAGTCTCACTTAGCAAGTACAATGTCGCTAATATAGTTGGTCTCTTATTTGGATAAACAAAACTAAATATCATAATTTCAGAAAAAAATAACAGCAAAGCAGAAATCGAACATTCAAGTTTTGGTTATTTTGTTTATTTCACTTAGGACACTCAGTGGGCATTAACTGGGGTACTTAAAATTCATCTCAATTAGGAATCTCTTTAGTCCTTCATCAATTATTTCGAGTGTTCTCATCTCAAATACATTCCTGTCTTCAACAAACTTCTGAAAGAGATGAGTACCTCCACCCACACCAAAATAATGTGCTTTGCTGGCCAAAAGCACCCGTCCATTTTTATCTAACAATCTAAGGAATGTTTGGTGCAGAGGACCATAATAACCTGGATTGTAAATGGTTTCTGAGGTAAGAATGAGATCATATTTTTCAAAACGTTCTTCACTGCTTAGTAAAAGCTTACAAAACTCAGACCACTCCCCAGAAAAGAACCGGAATTTACATAGTGCTTGTGCTACTTTTGATTTCCTGAACCTTTTCACATCTGATTCGTTTACATCATTTTCTTCATCTTCCAAAGTGGAGTTAGCCACTACATTAGGTAAGGTTACTTCATCAATCACCACACTGTTATAATCTTGAAAATGAATTTCTTTGGCACCTCCCTTGAACGCCATTATACCCAGCAACCCTGATCCACAACCAAGATCCAACACTTTTTTCCCAGCAAATTTCACTTTGGCCTTTGTAAAATATGCCAGGAGGTCAAAGGTACATTCCCAGATTTTTAAACCTCCTTCATAAACACCTGTAATCAGATCAGAGTGAGCAGAAAAGCTTTTTGAAATGATGTTTTCTCCAGGGAAGTTCTCTTTCAACAAGATGGTTTTCACTACTGATATGTTCATATGCTGGAGACCTGGTAATGTTTCTATGACTTTATTTTCTAACACTTTCTTTAAATCTTTAGGCATAGCATGCTCTTTGGCAACTCTAAAGCAGGGCTGTTTTTCATGTGGCTCCAAGCTACTTGAACTGTTAGCTGCATTGAGTGAGCTGCCTGTGTCTTGAGAGGGACCTGCATTTCCTGCTGACTTATGCTCCCACAAATGATCCTGAAGCAGGTCAAACTGTTCTGTAGGACGTTTTTTGTCTCTATGTGTACCTTTTTGTCTTTCTGAGACTGAAGACTCTTCTGAGGAATCTAGGGCCAAAGCTCCATCTCCAAGGGATGTTAATTCATCTTCCAGATGGTCTTCTATAGTGAAATTAAATTGAAAAGTCATTCTCTCATAAAATGCACACAATCGTTAAACTCAAAGGAAGGTTCTTCAACTTCTGGATAGAACTGATGACACACACGTAAACCTGCTTCAATTATTCTGTTAGTTTTGCTGGAGATCCATTTCTCTTTAGCTGCTTATAAACAGTTACAATATTCAGAGATATTTCCAAATGACTTTTAAGAGGTCTTTGCTCTTTTTTCAATTTAGCTCTGGAGAAAAAAAAAGAAAATTGTTATTAAAAAGCAAAATGACATATTTTACGTAAATGTAATATTGAACAGTCCCCTGCTCCACCCCCAGCAGCTGCCTTTTCTATGAAAGCGGTGGAGGGACAGGGAGATAAAGAGACTTGAAAACACACACACCCTTCAGGTTTCAAAAGCTGCAGAAGAGGGCTTCCCTGGTGGCACAGAGCTTGAGAATCTGCCTGCTAATGCAGGGGACACGGGTTTGAGCCCTGGTCTGGGAGGATCCCACATGCCGCGGAGCAACTAGGCCCGTGAGCCACAAGTACTGAGCCTGCGCGTTTGGAGCCTGTGCTCCGAAACAGTGAGAAGCCACGATAGTGAGAGGCCCGCGTACCGTGATGAAGAGTGGCCCCCGCTTGCCACAACTAGAGAAAGCCCTCGCACAGAAACGAAGACCCAACACAGCAAAAATAAATTAATTAATAAACTCCTACCCCCGACATCTTAAAAAAAAAAAAGGTGGAGAAGAGAATAAACCGTAAAAACGAACAAAATAACAGCAGCAGCAACAACTAGAAATAAGGTAAAGTCCAAAATTCTCAGGCAGGAAATGACAAGCCTAGCTATTTAGTGTGTTTCATCTGTCACGACCCTGCCCAAACATATTAACCTCCGAAACTGCCAGAATCTCTTCAATCTGTTACCGTTTCAAGTAACAGGACTTCAAGATTGTATTTTGATAAATGAACATCCCTTTAAAAACAGGCACAGGTATGCTCTGATGTGTGTAAATTCATTCAGATGACCTCACTACAAACATTTCGTGGAGACCTGCAGCTCTAAGTGTACTGGGAGTGAGGTAACTGTGGAGTAATTAGTAAAGATTAGCTTGACACAGAATAAGGGCACTGAACTGTGCGGGGAGATCCGTAGAAAATGGAAGCAACTTAATAAAGAGACTCTTCTCTGTATCTACTGGCTAGACACTTAAAATATACCGTCTACTTCAATTTGCACAACAGTTCTGGCAGGTGGGTCTTTATCCCCATTACATAGGACGTACAGAGTAGGGTCAACACATTAAGTGGGTAGGAAGGCGCCTGTTTCTATCCCATTTCACAGCGGGGCTTGGAGTCATTTCTGGCTGTAAGTCCCAGGTCAAACCCGACACCAGATGTGCAACCTCAAAGCCCCAAGGGACGGAGTGTAGCAAATCTGTGGACTCCCGGCCCTCACCTCCCCCAAAGCGTCTCAAAAGCAACGTTACAGCGATGCAGACCTGTGGACGCTAGCTCCCCGGCAGGTTCCCAGCTCCAGAGTAATCCGGCCAGACCCTCCCGACTGAAAGCGCGCACCAGTGTGTCGAGGCCTCCGCGGGCCAGACAAGCCCGGCTTTATTCCCAGTCGTGTGGGGCCCGGGCTCACTAAGGAAAGCGGCGCCCTTCCTCTCTATGGTTTTGGCTCGCAAGGCCTGCCGGGACGGTGGGAGTTTCCGGTCTTGGCTCCGGCGGGAGTGTTTCGAAGCTTTGGTCTTGGGCGAAAGCATGTCTCAGGAACGCGCTGTCCCGGCGAGCGCGGTTCCCCTGGAAGAATTAAGTAGCTGGCCGGAGGAGCTATGCCGCCGGGAACTGCCATCTGTCCTGCCTCGGCTCCTTATATCCTTCATTGTCACTTCCACCTAGAGAGGGGTGTGGGGCCTGTCTCCAACCTTCTCTCCTGTCTCATCACACCCGCTGCAGGGCCGTGTTGGGTTCCTGCGGCTTCAACCCTCTCCTTTCTCTGTTGATGAGCGAGATGAGTAAGCGAGGGGAGGAAGGGCGTGCGAGAGCCGTGGGTGCCGAGACCGAAGGCATGCCTGGCTTTGTCATCCGAAGGGCTTGCAGAGGTGTTCTGCCAGTGGTTTTGGCAGTGGATGTGGCGTTTTCTGCCATTTCTCTGGGCCTTTGAGTTGCTCTGTACGTGCAGTTAAGCGTGAGTACTTTTCCATGGGGCGGCGGGAGCGGGGAGAGGCAAGGACTCAGACTTGAGCTGTAAGGTGAGGTGACTGGATGAAGTAGAGAGAGCGAGGTACTCTGAGCTCTCATCTCTAAAATGGGTGGTGAAAATGAATACCTTCCTCACTGTTTTGAGAATCTAAAGGACGTAGTTCTGACATGGTGCCAAGTCTGTAAAAGATGTTCAGTAAATACAAATGTTCTTCCCCTCCCCTTTCTGAACCTCTTTCGGTTTATTGCTGGTGAGAAGGAGTTGCTTCCTTTGCTAATTGGCTTTCATCTGCTGGGTGTGAGGTACTTAACGTCTCCGTTGTCCAGATGCAGGTCATTTAGAAGTCGAATCTTTTTTTGGTTGTAAATGTACCTGGAGTCCTAGCCCTTCATGTTAAAGGGTAATTTTTTTTTTTAACAGCTTTGAGCACATAAAACTACACTCAAAAGAAAAACAAGACCTTCACTTGAGAGAGTCTGAACACTGCAAAAATAATTTTTTACAGCTGAAGCCAAATATAAATATTACGGTCACATAGAAATCATTCACCTGGGCATTGGCAGGTGGTCCCACTTAGGTACCAAAGCGCTTTCTTAGTTATCGTGTAGACATGGAACTGCTGTCCTCAAGGATTTTTGATTTTGGTAACAAAAAGCCATCCTCCTCAAAAAATTTTACTAGGTACAGAATATTATATGTACCAGGCAGTGTTAGGCTTCGGGGGAACAAAGGTAAGAAACACGGTTCCTCTTTTTCTTCTCAAGCTTATAGAGGGATTTCAATAATTGAAAGTCAAGCTTGTTTATTTATTTATTTTTATTATTATTATTTTTTTTTGCGGTACGCGGGCATCTCACTGTTGTGGCCTCTCCCGTTGCGGAGCACAGGCTCCGGACGCGCAGGCTCAGCGGCCATGGCTCACAGGCCCAGCCGCTCCGCAGCATGTGGGATCTTCCCGGACCGCGGCACGAACCCGTGTCCCCTGCATCATCAGGCGGACTCTCAACCACTGCGCCACCAGGGAAGCACTATTTTTTTTTATTTTTTATAAATTTATTTATTTTTGGCTGTGTTGGGTCTTTGTTGCTGCGCACGGGCTTTCTCTACTTGTGGCAAGTGGGGGCTGCTCTTCATTGCGGTGCACGGGCTTCTCGTTGTGGTGGCTTCTTGTTGCGGAGCACGGGCTCTAGGCGCACGGGCTTCAGTAGTTGTGGCACGTGGGCTCAGCAGTTGTGGCTCGCGGGCTCTAGAGCGCAGGCTCAGTAGTTGTGGCACACGGGCTTAGTTGCTCCGTGGCGTGTGGGATCTTCCCGGACCAGGGCTCGAACCTGTGTCCCCTGCATTGGCAGGTGGATTCTTAACCACTGCACCACCAGGGAATTCCCAAGCTTGTTTATTTACATTTAAAAAAAAAATCAACATTCTCACCTGGTTTTGCATCTCAAACTTAAAATTCAAAAGAACCCAAACCTGTTCTTCCCGCCAGTCTTCTTCATCTAAATAAATGGTTTTACAAGCCAAAACCTTCAGTCCTCTCTCTCTCACATCCAATCAGCAAGTCCTTTTGTTTCTGACCTAGACTATATCTTGAATCCAAATGCTTATCTCCATCCTGGTTGCTACCATTCTTTCAAACCTCCATAACCTCTCACCTGAACTATTGTTAATAGCTCCCTTGCTTCTACTCACGTCCTCTTATAATCCATTCTCCAAAATAAGTTCACAAAAAAGTGAAAAACATGTTGTTTACTTTTTAAACCACTCCCTCCACCCCAGTGGCTTCTTAACAAATTAGGAATAAAATCTAAACTTTTACCTTCAAGGCTCCTCATGTTCTAAGCCTTTTCCTCGCTTACCTAGCTCACTACACTCTGTCCACATATACATGAAGCTCACCTACCTCAGGATCTTCATTTTTGCTGATCCTTCAGCGTAGTTCTTCTCTCAGCCTTTTGTCCATCTCATTATTCAGATCTCAGCTCAGATGTCACGCCAGCAAGCCATTTTCAGTGTCCTCAGTCTTAGGTGGTTCTCCCAAACCCAGTCTGTAATACTTATCTCATTGCCCTGTTCAGTTTTCTAAAGAGCAGAAGCAACCTTAATGGAAATTATCTTGTTTACTTTGTTTTCTTTTTACTTTTCCTCACTGTACTGTAAAGTTCATAAAGGCAGGAATTTTGTTTTCTCCAGCACCTAGAATAGTACCTGGCACATAGTAACCATTCAGTGAAGGGCTAAAAGACATTGTCATGTTTTAAAACTGCCTGAAAATCTCATTAGATAAATTTTTTTTCAGCTTTTGGTTTTACTTCAGCACTTTTTCTACAAATGAAAGAAATTTTCAGTAACTCCATCACCCAAACATAATTATTTTCATGTTTTGCATTTCACACGTTATTTTCCAGTCTTTCTTTTTTTTGCGGGGGCGGGGGGCCGCGCCGCTCGGCCTGCGGGATCTTAGTCCCCCGACCAGGGATCAAACTTGTGCCCCCTGCAGTGGAAGCGCGGAGTCTTAACCACTGGACTGCCAGGGAAGTCCCTTATTTTCCAGTCTTTACCTGCATGTCTGCATAATTATAACTTATGTTTAATTTTGGAAGAGGCTAGAATTTTTTTGACCTTTACTGAAATTGATCCACGATGCAAATTCTACCCTACTGAACTAAAATGAGTTAATGACTATATTTCATTTTGATTGCTGCTGTAAGATGTATATGCAAAGTAAGATTTCAGAAAAAGAATCAATTCCTGTATTACTGTGACAGAGTTATGGCTTATTCATTTTTCTTATTGATACATACTTTAATAATTTGTATATTATTTTTACAGGAAAACATTTCTAACAATTCTGAACGGTAGAAAAGTGTATAGTTTATAATGTGATTACCATTAACGTTTGTAATGAACATAGCATAATTTATTATGACGTATTTGTAAGCTTCTATGTGCAGAAGAGTTTCTGTCTGATTAGGTGGTAAGATAGATATGCTAGTAACATGAGAAGATAAGAGTTGATCAGTGACTTAAGACAGGTGCAAGTAAAGTACTATAGAAGTGCTGAGGAGGAAGAAATTTCTGTTTCAGAAACCAGAAACCCATGGATCATTATAGACTGTTTCTCATCTGTCAGAAATAAGTCATAACTACACACAATTTGAAAAGATAAGTTTATCCCTGAGCGATTTTGAAAACATTTCCTTAAAGTATTTTCATTATATTTCATTATACCTAGTAAGCATTACATTTTTTACAGCAAAATTAAGCCAGTAATTTGAGTCTAATTTCAATCTCTTACTGATCATTGCTTAAACTTCAAGAAGGGTCCTTTTAAAATCTGTTCTCAGTAGTGAATATCTTACTACTGATCCTAGTATCTTCCTTAATTTTTTTACTCTATGTATCAGCATTCTGACAGTTGGCTTGAGCATATTCGTAAGTAAAATTATCTTAATTGTACGATTACTTTGATGTCTTTAAGGCCTGAGTCCCACATATCCCAGTTTCGTATTCCCTTTAAACTTAAATATAGTTTTGTATACCCTTTAAGTTTATTCTTCCTATTGTAGCGTTACAGCCTTTGTAATCTTCAGTTACTTAAAATGACCAAATTACTTCAAATTACAGTACTTAAAGTTTTAAATTCCATTTTGGATAGATACCAAAAGTGTTCTGTTTGATAATGTGTGTATAAGCACGTTGTAAATTTTATTTTATTTTATTTTATTATTATTATTTTTTTGCGGTATGTGGGCCTCTCACTGTTGTGGCCTCTCCCATTGCAGAGTACAGGCTCGGGACGCGCAGGCTCAGCGGCCATGGCTCACGGGCCTAGCCGCTCCGCGGCATGTGGGATCTTCCCGGACCGGGGCACGAACCCGTGTCCCCTGCATCGGCAGGCGGACTCTCAACCACTGTGCCACCAGGGAAGCCCCACATTGTAAATTGTAAATGTTAGTTGTTAAACTGGTTAGGCCAATATAAAACATAATTTGCAGTCTACTTAATAACTTTCAGCCTCTTAACATGTTTAGTGTCAATTAGAAAATACTTTCTAAGTTACAAAAGGCTGATTGTTTAGGCATGACAAATTTGTCATTTGGAAAAGTTGACTTTCTTCATCTGTCTTCATTAATCTTACTTGACGTAATTTATTTATTTAGTTAGGAGGAGAGGTAGAGTTTACTCATATATTTTGAGTTTTCTATTTACATTTCACTTGGTTGTGGAATATTTGTTTATAATCTTGGATCTGTGTGCTGCCTGTGGGGTCTGATTTTTTTAAGGAACAGTTACTTTTTATCCTGTGTATGAGAGTTGTACATATTCATTATAGAAAATTTGTAACATGCAGAAAAACATAAAAGATAATAAAACAATCATTAATCTGAAATGTTTAAGATTTTGGCATAGGATATTCTCATCTTGATTCTATATATTCCTGCCAGCCTATCGGTTATTCTTTGTATATACATGTTTATATATATATTAAGATTGGAATTACACTATTTGGAAGTTTTTTCATTTTAGCTTAATGTATCGTGGACATTTTTTCATGGTTTTAAACGATCTCTAACAATCATTTTAATGATAGCAGATCCTATTCAGTAGATGTACCCACATCCATTAACTGATCTTCAGTTGCTGTACACATACATTGTTTTGTTTTGTTTTTTAAAATTTTTCTATTATTTCAGGTTGTTTAACTGTTAATAGCTTCTCTACATAGAATATGGCATTTTGAAACTGTACAAAGCTTTTGATTGCTAGTATTTACATATTCTCAAATCTGGGAAAGGGTAGTGACCTTTGTTGGCTGACATGACTTAATATTGCTACAAAATATGTTACTATTTTCCTTTATAGAAATTCTGAAAATTATTGTAGAAATGTTTTTACCTCATATGAACCACCTGACATTGGAACAGACTTTCTTTTCACAAGTGCTTCCAAAGGTATAGTACTATTATTATCTTAATCAATTTACTTGTTATAAAGGCTGTTAAGATCTGGCCTCAGTTTTAGACCATTTATTCTTAATTTCTTAATGTATCACTTTTTTTGTTTTTGGTTGTGCTGCGAGGCTTGTGGGATCTTAGTTCCCCGACCAGAGATTGAACCCGAGCCCACAGCAGTGAAAGTGCCAAGTGCTAACGACTGGACTGCCAGGGAATTCCCAATGTATCACATATTTGAAATACAAATAAAATAGTTAAAAATAGATCTTATGTGAGAATATGATGGTGTCAGTATGATCATTAGGTGATTAAAAAACATATTTTCAGAGACTATGGATCCTTTACTAATTGAATTTACATTATTTGTAGTTGGTTTTAAATACTCTTGTATTTTAAAGCTATTCATTGAAAATTGGGATGGATGATGAAGTTAGTTAAGTCTCTTTCTTTATCTTCTCTGTAGAATTTATTAATAATTGTTAAATTTCATTTTCTGGAAAAATGGAGCCAAAATTTATTAAAGAAGCCTCAGAATAAAAATGGCTGGAATATTGGTAAAATCAAGTAACTTAAAAGAAAATATCAGATTCACCAGCTGCATTGTTACCTTTTAGATATATGTGGTATACCTTTTCTCTGAAAAGCAGAGTCATAACTTTTTTTTTTAATTGTGGGAACTAAACATACTTTGGTGACAAAATGAAACATTTTTTTTTATGATAACTTATCTCTTACTTGAATGGATTTCTAAGTTTAGCTTTGAAACAAATAATTATCAGAACTCCTTTTACTCATATTCACTCGATTGTTCTCTATCTAAAAAGTTTCTTAAAATTTGTTCTTGACTGCCAAAAAAAGGTCCGGCTAGTATATAGATGAAAACGAGATGTTGAGTGTTAACAGGCTTATGGGAAGCAGTACCCTCTTTAGTTACAGTGTGTTGCTGACTATGGTTATTCTTGTAGTGTAGTGTTTAGGCCATTTAACTTGTTGAGAGTATTAAGATCTTAGGTTGGCTAATGTTTCACAGACAAAAACACTTAGTTCTGAGGTCACGTACTATGTCTCTAACCCAGGAACAGTATTTTGAGTTGGTCAGAAAGGGGAACTGGTTAGAAAACAAGTGAATAGGCAATTCAGCACAAATTCATTACCACTACCAGAAAATATCCTTGTAAATGTTCACATGGATGTTGATTGGTTAAGATATCATCTTTTATTTATTTAAGTGTAAGAGTAGCACTTTTGTTACATCACCAAAAAATGAACTTTGAGTGATATTTTTTTATGGATGTTATTAAGTAGATTCAAATCACAGAAATGGAAGACAAATCAATTTTTGTTGGAGGCTTTTTTTTTAAGGAGATTCTATTGTAGAAAAATAGTATACAAAAAATAGAAATACTATAGAAACACTATACAAAATATATATTTTATTAACTTTATTAGGTGCGGTTGTTACACTAGACAATATCCCGTAGCTGTTAATAATGCAAAATCAAATCTAATTTATTTCTTTAAAGATACGCCTTTCCTTTTTTAATGACTTCTGTTACTACTGTTTATGACCTGCTTTGTTTTCACAGACTGTGAGATTATATGATGACATGATGTATGAGTTAACCAGTCAAGCCAGAGGACTATCAAGCCAAAATTTAGAAATCCAGACCACTATAAGAAATATTTTACAGGTATGTCAAATATATTAGAAAGGGGGGTGGGAGAGCTTAAAGAGTGTGAAATATTAATTAACTTTATATTCTCTATATAATGCCCCAATGCTAGAATTAAATTTATAGAATTAAAGATATAAAGATATTGCAAAAAACATAAATTCTGAATTTCTTATACAATTTCATGCTTAGTAAATACCTAAACTCGTATAAGAAGACAAGTAATCAAGGTAGCATGCCCTGCCTGTAATTCTAAAGCGTATGTGTAGAACACCTGCCATATACTTTGATGTTGTGGGTTAGGATTCCAACTTCTTCTTTTTTTCTTTTTTTTTTAACCAAATGGCTAGCCAGGTTTTTTGGGGGGGTTTTCCCTAAGATTTTTTTGATGTGGACCATTTTTGAAGTCCTTATTGAATTTGTTACAATATTGCTTCTGTTTTTTCATTTTTGGTTTTTTGGCTACGAGGCGTGTGAGATCTTAGCTCCCCGACCAGGGATCGAACCTGTACCCCCTGCGTTGGAAGGCGAAGTCTTAACCACTGGACTGCCAGGGAAGTTCCTAGCCACTTTTAACATTTGTAGTTCTGACAGACTGTAGTTATGTGTAAGGAGGAACAGAGAGAGGGTCCATTTTGCTCACTGCTGTATCCCTAGCACTCAGCATATTGTCTGACACCTTTTAGGTACACAGAAAATATATTCTGAATGAAACTTCTTTCCATATTTCCAGACAATGGTACAGCTATTAGGAGCTCTTACAGGATGTGTTCAGCATGTCTGTGCCACTCAGGAATCCATCATTCTAGAAAATATTCACAGTCTTCCCTCCTCAGTCCTACATGTAATCAAAAGTACATTTGTACATTGTAAGGTAAGTGATGGGTCTAAGTACACTTTATTTTTTTTTAACATTTTAAAAAAAATTTTATTTATTTTTTTCTGGCTGAGTTGGGTCTTTGTTGCTGTGCGTGGGCTTTCTCTAGTTGCGGTGAGCGGGGGCTACTCTTCGTTGTGGTGCGCAGGCTTCTCATTGCAGTGGCTTCTCTCATTGCAGAGCACAGACTCTAGGCACCCGGGCTTCAGGAGTTGTGGCTTGCAGGCTCTGGAGCGCAGGCTTAGTAGTTGTGGCACATGGGCTTAGTTGCTCCGTGGCATGTGGGATCTTCCTGGACCAGGGCTCAAACCCGAGTCCCTTGCATGGGCAGGCGGATTCTTAACCACTGTGCCACCAGGGAAGCCCTAAGTACACTTTAAATGGCCTAAAATCCATGGGCAAAGGGGCTGAGTTTGTGGTGCTTATAGTATTTGTTCATAAGTTTACATTTTAACCTATATTATTGCAGTGCATTTTTCCATAGAACAAAGAGCATGTATGTAAATATTTGTTTCAAAATAAGTAGTTATAAAGAAATCTTAAAAAGGGGGCTCTTGCAGTTTTGTTGTTGTCTTATTCTATTTCCTCTTGATAAGGAAAGAAGTGGTACAGATTTGTGTCAAGTCGCAGGGATCCTCAAATATTTCTGTCATGGCATTGGTGGCTCAGATGAATTGCTTAACAATTAGGTGCCTGTAAAGGGACACTGACCCTTATTTAGTCCTGAGACAGCTTTAAAGCACAAAAGCTAGCCTAGGATTTGTGGGTCACAGGAAGTTTTGATAATGCTGTTTGTTGGATGAATGAAAATTGCTAGTTAACTAATGCTTCTCTTTGGTGACAGGGTACTGAAATGTCATGCACTGGACCTAATGTTATTTAGCTCCCTTTTAGTTCTATATTTGTAAGATCTTGGAAGTCAGAAATCATATTTTATACATACCTGCATCTCTCAAATACACTATGTATAATGGAGGTTTACTAAACATTTGTTTAATGAATGAATATGTCATTCACTAAGAATCATTAAATTTTTTTTTTTTTTTTTGCTGGTGAGAATTCTTTTCTTTAATTGAAGTACAGTTGATTTACAGTGTTGTGTTAATTACTGCTGTACAGCAAAGTGATTCAGTTATATATATATGTACCTTACTCTTTTTTACTATTCTTTTTCATTATGATTTATCATAGGATACTGAATATAGTTCTCTGTGCTATACAGTAGGACCTTGTTGTTTATCCATTCTATATATGAAAGCTTGCATCTGCTAACCCCAACCTCCCACTCCATCCTTCCCGCAACCCCCTCCCCCTTGGCAACCACCAGTCTGTTCTCTGTGATTCTGTTTCTGTCATAGACAGGTTCATTTGTGTCATATATATTTTTTATTTTATAAATTTATTTATTTATTTTTAGCTGCATTGGGTCTTTGTTGCTGTGCGTGGGCTCTATCTAGTTGCTGCGAGTGGGAGCCACTCTTCATTGTGGTGTGTGGGCTTCTCATTTCAGTGGCTTCTCCGGTTTCAGAGCACGGGCTCTAGGTGCGCGGGCTTCAGTAGTTGTGGCTCGCGGGCTCTAGAGCGCAGGCTCAGTAGTTGTGGTGCATGGGCTTAGTTGCTCTGCGGCATGTGGGAGCTTCCCAGACCAGGGATCAAACCCATATCCCCTGCATTGGCAGGCGGACTCTTAACCACTGCGCCACCAGGGAAGTCCCTGTGTCATATTTTAGATTCCACATATAAGTGATATCATATTGTATTTGTCTTTCTCTTTCTGACTTCAGTTAGTCTGATAATTTCTAGTTGCATCCATGTTGCTGCAAATGGCATTACTTTGTTCTTTTTTTATGCCTGAGTAGTATTCCATTGTATATGTGTACCACATCTTCTTTATCCATTCATCTGTCGATGGACATTTAGGTTGTTTCCATGTATTGGCTATTATGAATAGTGCTGCTATGAACATAGGCATACATGTATCTTTTTGAATTATAGTTTTGTCCGGATATATGCCCAGGAGTGGGATTGCTAAATCATGGTAATTCTATTTTTAGTTTCCTGAGGAACCTCTGTACTGTTCTCCGCAGTGGCTGCACCAACTTACATTCTGATGCTATTCTGCACCCCATGTTTTGCATATGCTCCCCACCCACCTACTCTCTAAAAGCATTACATTTATGAGCTCTGATAGAATGAATTAAAATAAATTTGGCTCTTGAGTTTTTTATGATTTGCTTTTTCTCTCGTTTTTATTCCTTTGTGGTCAGAATAGCGAATCTGTTTATTCTGGGCGTTTACACCTAGTCTCAGACCTTCTGCAGGCTCTTTTCAAGGAGGCCTATTCTCTTCAAAAGCAGCTAATGGAACTGCTGGATATGGTTTGCATTGACCCTTTAATAGATGAGAATGATGACATTTTGAATATGGTAGTAGGTGAGTGAAAAAAACTTACTACTTAGTATATGATGTATATTGACTATAAACTGTACATCAGTTAAATTATTGAACCCAATGTTTCTAATGATTCATTATATCATGTGTAAAAAAATTTAAATCCTACCCAATAAACTTTTAATCTCTTAAATTTTAGATTTTGTAAAATTGATATTTGATGCATTAACATAGATTTATATATTTAGTCAATGTTCAAAGTAGGTTGTTACTCCACAGTGATTAACAAAGAAAGTTATGCAATTTTATACCCTCTAAAGTAGTCCACATTCTGAAGCAGTAGCTTTCAGTGTTTTTAAACCATAACTTCATAGTAAGAAATGAAGTTTGCATTTCTTCCCGGAACACATATAATTACGTACTTGTATGTATGTTTGTGAATGTGTATGTATATACTACATTTATTTATTGTACTTGAAATAATGTACTCTATTATAGTCTATTTCATTTTTAAAGAATTGCTGATTGCTACTTTATTAATTTCATCACTTACCAATGGATCATGGCCCAGAGTTTGAAAAGCAGTACTCTAATAAAAAGATTGCATTCATAGCTTCAGCATAAAGAGAGTAAGGCGGTTTTGTGCAGTATTATCAGGCATCTTTTGCTCTGTAACAAACCAACCCAAAAATCTATTACATTAAAGTAACTACTAGGGAGTTCCCAGGCCGCCCAGTGGTTAAGACTCGGTGCTTTCACTGCTGGGGCCTGGGTTCAGTCCCTGGTCAGGGAACTAAGATCCTGCAAGCCGCGTGGCATGGCAAGAAGGAAAGAAAGAAAGGAAAAAAGAAAGGAGGGAGGGAGGGAGGAAGCAGAGATGGAGGGAAAGAGAGGGAGGGGGGAGAGAGGAAGGAAGAAAGAAATCAAGCAACTACTGTTTCATTTATTCATGATTCTGAGTTAGTGTTTTAGGCTGGGCTCAGGTAGAACAGCTTTCTCTGCTTCACGTGGTGTAACTGGCTCACTCAGTTTGTGGTCACTGACCTCACTCACGGTCGTTTGTCGGCAGAGGGAGAGATAAAGTCCTGAGCCAGTCCCATGTAGCCCATCATGCAGCAGGTTAGCCCAGGCTCAGCTACCTGCTGATGGCCTCAGGGGTCCTAAGAGCAGCAAGAGAGGGCAGGCCCCAGTGTGCAGGCACGTTTAAAGTCTCTGCTTGGTTTATGTTTATTTTTGTCCTGTTGACCAAGTTATGTCGTGAAGCCCAGGGTCTGTGGAAGCGAACTGACTAAGAGCGTGGACACAGAAAGGGGGTTTATTGTGCCCATTGTAACAAATAATCTACCTCAGGCAAAGTACAAGCCTTAATGAGTACTGTGCAAATTCATTTGATTCTTCCTTGTTAGGTTTTCTTTCCTTAGCAGTATATTTTGTCATTTTTGATTTGAATATCTGTGGAATGTTTCAGTTACAATAGGGCATAATTTTTAGTCCACTGAACATTTTTAGTTTTATTTAGGTCATAGAGTAGGTATAAACATCAAACTTAATTTTCTATAATTTATAAAAACCCTAAATCAAAAGCGTGACACTTTCACTAATTATTTTGAGATAATTTTTTTCAAATTGTATTGCCTATTTTAGCAAATGTCAAAATTGTTCAGTAGGTATTTTTAAATATAGAAGAAACTCACCCCATATGACCTTTGAATGTCCTAAGAGTTCTGTTATCTTTCTTTGTAGTTATTCATTCATTGCTGGATATCTGCTCTGTTATTTCCAGTATGGACCATGCATTTCATGCCAATACTTGGAAATTTATAATTAAGTAAGTTTCTGTTTTGTTTTGTTTTTACTTTTTGTAATATATTTTCCATATCCAAAAGTCTTAATTATTTGTAAGTTTTCTTAGATTGCATTTAAAACATTTTGTATGGGTGTGTACAATGTTTACTGACACTGCTCTCTTATAATCCAAATGTTGTACATGTAGCTCCCAAACTAAATCATACTTCTTTATTCTGCTCTCTCTAAAATTAAAAAAAGTTCTACTCAGTTAGCTAGTACATCTGAAATAATGGGCCATGGGTCTTAACCATGTGCCTACTGCTACTGTTGTTTAACTGACTATCAAGTATCCTACTTCCAGGCTTAGATAAATTAATAATCATAATTAGAGTTGAATATAATCCCCTCATTATATACTTTTGAGTTGTTCAATTTTAATTCCATTTATAATTTTAACTAGAGCGTTATGAAGGATTGCTAGGGAGAGTGTCCACAGCATTCATCAGATTCTTGGGGGTGGGAGGAGATATAGTTGAGATGTAAAAATGGTTAAGAATCTCTACTTTATACATACGCATAAAACATTAAAGGTAGTGTAATACTTTCAGGTCTTAGGTGTTTTTCTTGCACCACCAGGTCATTACGTTGCCAACAAGTAATAATGCAGTGATTCAAAGTGTCAACTCAGAGTCATACCGCATATGCTTGAGTCCATTCTGAAATCACTTACCCCTCTGGAACTCTTAGGCAATTTGGTTAATTTCTCTGAGTCTTAGTTTGCTCATCTGAAAGTGGGAGTTATAACAATAGCACCTTCTTTGTGGGGTTATAGTGAGAATTGAGTTTATCAGTGTGAAATGCTTGCAACTCTGCAAGTCACACAGTGAGTGCCCAGTGAATTAGCCACACCGCACCACACCACACCACACCACACCACACCACCGCCACCGCCATCGCCATCACCATCACCATTGAATATCTTCCAGTCTTGCCCCGCTCTGATTCATTTTCTATCCAGCATTCATACTGATCTTCTAAAAATGTAAATCAGATCATGTCACTCTACTGCTTAAAATCCATCCCAGTTTACTAAGAGTAACAACCTAATCCTCTCTGGCTCCCGCCTTCTTCACCAGCCCATCTCCATTGCGCTCTCCCTGTTCTCAGCTCCTCAAACATAACAAACTCTCCTGTCCCAGAGCCTTTTCACAGCTTTTCCCTCTGCCTGGGATGCTTCTCTCTTGTACTCTACACCTTGCTAATTCCTGCTTATCTTTCAGTTCTCAGTTTAAGTGTTACGTCTTGATGGTAGCATTCTTTTCATCCTCACCCTGAGAATCAGTTAGATTAGATCTCTCTATTGTAGCATCCTGGACTCTTCCAGCTTAACATTCATCACAGCTGTAATCAATTAACTATTCTTACACTATTTAATGTTCTCTTTTGTGCTAGACCACAAATTCCATGCAGACAGGGCAGAGATTGTGTCTTTTCATTCACCCCTCTATCTCCAGGGCTTCACAGAGTGTCTGGCATATAGGTAAGAGTTCAATTAATATTTTATAAGGAGAAATAAAAAATTATCAACTTACTCAAACTAACATGACAGCTTCAGAGGTAACGTCAGTACATCTTAATTATGCCGTGTCTGTTATATATGATGCATTTTGATTTTTTACATGTTCTTTCAAGTCATATTTTTATGGTCCTAAGTTACTTGATATGTTACTTGTGGTGATTATATTCTTTTCTTTTTATTCATTTAGGCAGAGCCTTAAGCACCAGTCGGTTATAAAGAGTCAGCTGAAACACAAAGATATAATTACTAGCTTGTGCGAAGACATTCTTTTCTCCTTCCGTTCTTGTTTACAGTTAGCTGAGCAGATGACACAATCAGATGCCCAGGTAAAAATATGGTCTAACAACACTGTGAACTGTAGCTCTTTTTCTTTTGGCAGTTACTAAATCTCATTTAGATCTATGGATCAGTTTACCCAAAAGGGTTTTAATTTGTTTTGTTTTTGTTTTCAATCTGTGGGATTATTTACAGCCCATAATTACTTTTCACTCAGAGCATTGCATTAGACCCCTATGTGCTTTCGTTCCGTCTATAGTCTATCTGTCCCTGCCTTTTTATATACTCACTGGTTGGTCAAGGCATTCTCCTCAGAATCTTTTCTACCCTTGGACAAAAATCTAATTCCTTAGTCCTGTATTTATTTAAGGTCGTCTTGATGATATAGCCACAGTCAACCTTTTCTTCACCAATCCATTACAACCTGTAGAGATGCAGTATACAGCTGTGTGTATACTTGGTGTATACTTACATTTATATTGATTTCAAAAAGTTATAGTGTTGAATTGGCACCCCTTTTATAAAACAGATTATATTCTAAAAATTTTTAATATGCTTATTGGGAATTGCAGTATATTTTCCTATAAGAGTGTTTATACATAGTGCCTTCTGTTCTCACACTAGCTCTTTAAAGTTTGTTTAACTTGTAATAGTCCTAAATTATAGGATTAATAGTAGTCAGGACCTCACAGTTATAAGCAATAATTTCAGTGGGAAAATGAGTTAAATATTTCTCCGTAGAATAACAGTAACATCCCTTCCTGTTGTAGACCTGCAAACTGATACAGGGTATTCCTCTGTACCTGTGCTCTTCCCTGCCCAGCAGCTATGGGGGTGGACATGTAAGGATTCATCCAGTTCCTAAACACTGATCACAACTCATGGGGCAGGGATGATCTGGAAAGACAAACCCGAGAGGAGGGTGGAAGTTTGAAAAGGGGCCCTGAAGTTGGTAAGAGGGAGTGAGGAGTAACTTTAGGAAGGGGCACACCCTTTCCTTCTTGCTTCTCTTCTTTTTCTCTTTATCTATCCTTCCCTTACATCCTTTTTTCCTTTTCTTTTCTGTCCCCGCTTCCTTCATATACCCTTTCTGATTCCCCTCACCTTCCCGAAAGGAGAAGGCATTTTGTTGGGTATCCTGTGTCAATGGCAGGAAGGATGTTCCCCTATCCACCTTTATCCTATACCTCTGTATCCTCAACCTCAACCTTCTCTTTTTCCAATTTCCATCTTGCTTATCTTGACACCACAGATCCCCCAGTTAGAGTTACTTGGAGAGTAAGATTAGACAGAGATTCCTGGACAGGAGTGAGATGGGGAAAGCCCAAGCCACAGTATAGTCTATAATGGAAGAAGAAAGAGAGATCCCGAGGGTACTTGACCAGGATAGCTATTTGTACATGAAGTATTGAATACACAAGTTCAGTGTATATAAACCGCTTGTATATGAAAATCAGAGAATTTAAATAGTAAACTTTCCAAGCAAATTTTCATGTTTTGCCTTACTTGTTTTTCTTTACTTATTTGGTACTGATAAATGTAACTAGCACTACTTACTGTCCATTGCCTGAAATGGAGCTTTGAGAAGGTCTGTGTAGTTTCTCCATTCTTAACTCTAAATTTTGATTAGCATCGCCCTCTGCTGTTCACTATTGATATTTATTGAAGAATCAAACTATTTCATTAAATTCTTCCAAGCAGTTTTTTCACCTTGTTTTTAAAAACGTCAGAATAAAACCTCTAGATTTCATAGGTAATATGCTATTTATGGAAGCATGTAGATGTATCAGTCCCTAAATTAGGTTCCTGAGGCTGCTATAACAAATTACCACAAATCAGGTGGCAAATTTGTTTGCTCACACTTCTAGAGGATAGAAGTCTGAAATGTGTCAGCAGGGCCCTGTTCTCTTGAAGGCTCTAGGGGAGAGTCTGCTCCATGCCTTTCTTAGTTTCTGCTGTCACTGGCATTCCTTGGCTTGCAGCTGTATAACTTCAGTCTCCGCCACCATCATCACGTGGTGTCCTCTCCCTGTCTCTTCTTATCATCTTCCTAATAGGGACACCAGTCATGTTAGATTAAGGGCACATCCTACTCCAGTATGACCTCATCTGAACTAATTGCGCCTACAATGTCCCTGCTTCCAAATAAAGGTACTGGGGGTTAGGGCTTCACCCTGTCTTTTTAGGGGACACAGTTCAACCTGTGACAGCCTCTAAAATTGATATTTATTCTCTCTTAAGTCTTGAACGTGGTTTCAAAATGAGATTGTTATATTAGACTTTGTAACAAGCTTTTTAGCCACAAATAATTTAGTTTTTCTATAAAGATAGGGAAATTTATTTGTAACACTCTTAGATATAAATTTAATTTGCACTGTAATTCCTACTTTTATTCGTAGAATGCTTACTGAAAGTTATATTCAGAAAATAAACTCATATTTTTATATGTATTGCCTACACTTAGATTCATTGCTCACTACCTTCAGATTTTATTGGTATTTTTCTTGTTTTATTTAAAGAAAGGAAGACTGAATACTCAATATTTTGAAACATTAAAAATGGTTTTCCTTGTTTATATCCCCACCCCCCCTTTTTTATTGGCATTGAGATGCAAACTTTCTGACTTAAACAGTTGAGTAAATCAAGGTGGGATAGTATTTGTGTTGTACACTTGCTTTTTGAAAATGTGAAAATCAGCTCTAGATTTAAGTGGTATGCTACTTAGTAATGAAGTAAAACCAGAGTCTTCAACCAAATCTTACACAATTTCCTCTTGAATGAGAAAGAAAAATTTAAAATAGGTGAATATGGTAAGTTGTGTGTCACCATTTATTCATTTAATTCATTTACCAGCTATCTCCAGAGTCCTTACTGTGTGCCAGAAAATGTGCTGGGTACTAAATCAGCCATATCTTTCTGCCTCCAATAACTTATAGTCTAGGTTGGGAGATAGTATAAGCAGGTAATTAGACTAGTGTGATCTTCGGAGAATTGCGGGTTGGCCTATGTGAGTAAAGGTAGGAACCCAATCATGAAGTCAATAACAGTTTCTTGTGATGTGACATCTAAGCTGAATAAAATTTCTTATTGAGTATCTTATAAATATCTTAGATTCATTTTTAATCTCTGTCCTTTTAAACTTCCATAGCAGTGTATGAGAGAGTTCATAATTATCAAAGAGGTGAATTTTCACCTAACTTACTCTTGCTGAGGAAAATTGACTATTTCCAAATATTTTTATAAAAGGTAAAAATGAAGGGTCATACTCTATTAGTGGATCATTCAATTCCACTTTGATTGGCTTAATTAAGGTTTTGATATATTTTTGTAAAGAGATTGAACATACACAGTTAATAAAGTTATTTCATTTGAAATTATTCTCCAAATTAAAGATAATAATGTATCTGTTTGACTTAATTTTAAGGTACTAATTTAAAGCTCTTTGGAGTATAGTGTGTATTACACATTTGGATGACATGACAACCAATATTTATTAAGCTAAGTTGCCTAAGTGTCAGACACTATTTAAACCTCACAGTAACCTTAGTGTAAGCCACATTGCACCCTCATAGAGAGGCTTGGTAACTTTCCCACGATCATGCAGATGTAGTGGTAAAGCCAGGATTTCAATCCAGGTAGGGTGACTCCACTGTCCTCTACATCCCCTGTATACACATAGATATCTTGGCATTACCCAGTGTTTTATCAACTTACAAATGTAATACATGCTTAGAAAACCCTCACACATTACACAAATACCTAACATGGACCGTGAAATCCTACTTTAATCTGCTACAGAGAACCACAGGTAAGATTTCGATTTATTTTGGGAGGGTTAGGGAGGAAATATTAACACATAACACACATTTAAAAATAATAATAGGATGATATTATACATATTGTTTTGCAGCATGAGTTTTTACTTAATCTGTCTTAGGGCTTTCTGTATTCATGAAGATATATCTACCCAATTCCTTTAAATAGCTCTATGCTACTACATTTTGTGAATATACCTTGAATTTTTTTTTTTAATAATGAATCTCTATGTATTCATCATCCAGTTTTATACCTTGAATTTATTTAACCATTCTCCAGCTGATGGATACTGGATTTATTTCCATTTTCATTATATAAGAAAGATTGCATTGCATACCTGTGCTGGTATTTCTATAGGATATATTTCCAAAAGTGGGATTGCTACTGGGTCAAGGAATTTATAACACTCTAGCTTTTAATAATAATGCAAAGAGTGTATTATTTTATGCTCCCATGACTGTTAAAATAAAGTGCTTGGTACTCCACTTCCTCAACTCTGGGATATTATCAGTCTTAAATCTTTGCTAATCAAATAGTTTTCTCCCCTCCCCCTTCAAAAGATATGTAATTAGGTTGTAATTTAGAATTTTTCAATTTTAGTTTATTGGAAATTTATATTTTCTGTGAACTGCCTTCTCATGTCTTACCTGTTTTCTTTTATATCTCATTCTTTTATTTATTTGTAAGACCTTTTTCTTTTGACCATCTACTGATCCCCATATAGCAAAGAACAATAAGGTATTAAAAGTTTCTTTCACTTTCAGATCAGTCAAAAATGATCAGCTCTTTTGCTGTTATAGATTAAGATTTCTTTTCAGTGATGTAGAGTTTAATTTTTTGACATATTTTATCATTTGGTGTGTGTTTGTATTGCTTATAACAACTCAGAGAAGAATTACTTTTTTATGGAAAATGTTTACACTCTGTTTATTAAGAGATCTTTTTAGAAAATATTGTCTCATTTACAAGTTTAGCTAATTTCATATTCTTTTCCCATTCATTACACTTTCTTATTTCCTTTTTTTGGAACAGGATAATACTGACTGCAAATTATTTCAGAAAACACTCAAATTGTGTCGTTTCTTTGCCAACTCCCTTTTGCACTATACTAAGGTAAGGCTTATTTTTTTAATAATGAGTGAATGTGAAATCTACAATACATTGTAAGTTATCCTGTTTTTATCATTCCTGCCCAAAACAATCTTTTGAAGTTATTTAGTCAAGAGTATATTTTGTAGGGTTTTTGGTTTTATATTGTTAATTGTTAAATATTGAGCATCTGTTATTTAAGTTGCTACCATCATATTGTTACTGATTTGTTTTTTTTAATTTTTTTTGAAGATTTATTTATTATTTTTGGCTGCATTGGGTCTTTATTGCTGCGCGTGGGCTTCCTCTAGTTGCGGCGAGCAGGGGCTACTCTTTGTTGCAGTGCATGGGCTTCTCATTGCGGTGGCTTCTCTTGTTGTGGAGCACAGGCTCTAGGCATATCGGCTTCAGCAGTTGCAGCACACAGGCTCAGTAGTTGCGTCACACAGGCCCTAGAGCGCTCAGGCTTCAGTAGTTGCGGCGCATGGGCTCAGTAGTTGGGACACGTGGGCTCTAGGGTGCACAGGCTTTAGTAGTTGTGGCACGTGGGCTCAGTAGTTGTAGCTCACGGGCTCAGTAGTTGTGGCTTGTGGGCTGTAGAGCACAGGCGCACAGGCTTAGTTGCTCTGCGGCATGTGGGATCTTTCTGGACCAGGGCTTGAACCTGTGTCCCCTGCATTGGCAGGCAGATTCTTAACCACTGCGCCATCAGGGAAGTCCATATTGTTACTAGTTTTATTCAATTTTCTGAAAAATTTATTTCTGTAAGCATAAACAAAATTATTTCTATAAGCCCAGATCAGTTTTCAGAAGATAATTCAATTTGCCTTTAAATACTGTTTATAAATTATTTCTACCATATTTCTAAATTAGGTTGTTAAAGTTTAAATGTTCAAACTTATGACAATTTTAAGAAGACCTGTCTATTTGGGACTCATCAGGATAGCATAGTGATTGTTGAAGATATATGAATAGAATAGATAAGCTGTCAAGGGAGATTATTTGGAAAGAAGAGGAGAGAATACTTACAGCAGCCAGTGAAAGAAATACCAATAGTAATAAATATTTGTAACTAAAAGAAGAAAACTATTGTCAATGTCGAATTTGTTTTTGACCTTGTCTTCCTCCTTTCTGAGGAAAAGATAAGGATCTCTGATGACTGTTTATTAGTGAGAATTCCATGGCAGGCTCACTGACTACTGACACATTGCCATCCTTGTTGGTGTGCTGTCCGAGTTCATCCTTCGGGGCCACTACCACTTACCGTAGCTGGCTGCTCTAACACCGGGTTCCCTACAGCTCGCAGGGTGTGTATGTCAGTGGCAGAGGTACAGGGTGGGAGGGTCCTGGCTCCAGTGGCACTTGTTGAGCAGTTACCCATCTGATATTTGCCGGAGTTGTTAGGAGGCAAAATTGTGCCTAATTATTCCATTTTTAAATCAATCCTTTTCTTTCAGGGGAATTTAAATTTTTTAAATAATTAGCTATCAGCTTGTTTTCTATATCATATAATACAATTAAAACTATTTCTTTGACATTCTAAGAGATAGCATAGCCATAATGGATAGAGCAGTCACAACTGTACTTGAATCCCCGCCCTACTGGTTTTTAGCTATGTGTCTCAGGTTGCTTGATACCTTAGCTTCAGCTTTCTAGCCTATAAAATGGGGGCAGTAATATGTCATAATATTTTTGAGAGGACTAAAATAATGTACGTAAAGTCACTACACGTCTACTGAGCATTTGGAGATATTCAGTAAATGATAGTTCCTAATTGTGGTTGCGTTGATAGTTTTAACAGTAAAGAATTTTAGGTGCTTTTAGCCTCATCTCCTTTTTTATTCTCATCCAAGAAAATTTTTTTCCCTATGTAGCACATCTGGGATTTTATTTTATTTTGCATGCCTTTGATGAGAGGATCTATTTTAGCAAAGCACATTGTGTATAAAGAGTGAATAGAGTTCCTTTATTTTTAGGAATTTCTTCCTTTCCTGTCTGATTCTTGCTGTACATTGCACCAGCTTTATCTTCAGGTACACAGGTAAGAAGACTGCTATATGACCATTAAAATGTAGTAGAGCCATATGAGCCATGCAAACATTAATGTATATCATTTAAAAATAAAATATCACAGTAATTTTTTCTTAATGTTTTAGTGAATTTTTGTCTGCTTGCTTAAAATTAATGGAGATGGAAGCTTTTAAGGAATAGGTTCCGTATGAGTTTTACTTATCTTTATATTCTTAACTAGTACTTTATATCCAAGTGATGAATATTGGTATGATGATAAATACCAAAGGAAAAAAAAAGAGGTTATATATACGTGCATACATTTTGTATCAGCATACCGTTTTTTATCTTTCTTAATTTTTATTTTACTTCTATGAGATTTAATTCAAGTAGTAGTTGAATCCATCCCAGAAAAAAAGTGAGTTACAGAAAGGGTGTCATAATTTAGATGAGGGCTAAATGACATCTAAAATTGATAGTAACCTCAGAAGAGCCCTTGATTTGACACTAAAAGACTCTGTCCGCTCATTCATCAGCAACCCTCTTATACTTCCTTAATCCATTTAGTCTCCCAGACAACTTTTCATACCTCTCCCTCTTCAGACATCCTAAATCTCCAGCACCACCTCCCCATTTCTCATTGTCAATTAATGTCCTCACTGTGTGTGTCCCTGAGAAAAGTGGAAGCAATTGAAAGAGAGCTTCCATATTCTCCTTCTGACACATCAACTATTCTATCTGTATCTAGGCCCATATATTTGCTTGTCCCATGAGTGAAATGTCTGTGTGCCTATCTAAGGCCAGCGTCTATTCATTCAGTGAATTTCACCCTCTCTCACATGCTCAGGGACCTTACTTTAGAAGTTGTTCCTTTTCCCACTTGCATCATCAGTCTTCCCTGCTTTCTCATTCTCATGAGTATACCAACATGCTGTTATTTTTCCCATCTTAAGAACAATATAAAACAAAATCTCTCGACTCTACATCCTCCTCCAAATAAACACCTTCCCATTTTTCTGCATGTGTTTAGAAAGAGTTGTCTTTACCACTGTCTCTACTTTCTTTTTCAAAGCTACTCCCGTCAGGCTTTCTATTCCACTACTTCATCAAAACAGCTCTTGTCAAGGTCATCAGTGACTCCATGTTGCTACATCTAGTGGGCAGTTTTAGGCTTCATCTTATGTAACCTGTCAGCAGCACTTAACCCTTTCATTTGGACTCTTTCTTCTGTTGGCTTCCAAGACACCTCTCCTCAGCAGGTTCCTCCTCATCTCTCCAGCTACTTTAAGTTGGGTGTGCCCAGCACTCCGTCTTCAGGCCTCTCCTCTCCTCTATGGTCATTTAGTCTCAAGACTTTAAATTTATTTCTCTCCCCTTTAATGTCTAACTGCCAATCAGGACATGTGTACTTAAATTGACGCAAACCAAAATCCTGATTCCAACCCATTTCATCTATCCGCCACTCCCCAACCCCCAAAATCTGCTCCTCTTGTCGCTTCCTCATTTCAGTTTAAGTGGTAATTTGGTTCTTCATATTGATCAGGTCAAAAAACCTTCCTGTCATCTTTGATGTTTGTCTTGCTCTCATATCCCTCATGTAGTCCATCAGCAAATTCTGTCAGTATCACCTTCAGTATAAATATGTATATGCCCTGTATATAAAGAGAATCCAGCCACTTCTCACCACTTAAACGGCTACCATTCAATCTCATCCACTGTTATTTTCTTGCCTGCATTTTTGCGAAAGAACATCGTATCTACTGTCTGTGTTTCCACCCTTGCCTTGCTCTGGTCTGTTCTCCATACGGTAGCCGAAGTGAGTGATAAAACATAAATTAGATCATGTGACTTCTCTGCACAAACTCTCAAATGACCCACATTCAAACAGAATTCAATAGAATTTCAAATAGAAATTCAATGGAATTTCCTGTCCACCTTAGCGCTTATTAACATCTACTATATTGTGTATTTACTTACTCACTTACTTGTTAACTTCTCCCCTTCATTAGAGTATACACTAGGTAAAGGCATTAACTTTGTATATTCTGTTTACTACTATATCACACGCTCCTAGAAAGGTACATGACATATACATAGGCACTTTATAAACATTTGTCAAATAAATTAATTTAAAAATGTATCATTTGATTGAAAAACACACACTTGCTTTGATGTTCAGTAGCTGTAGTTCAAATCTGTGGAGTTTCCTTACTTTTGTTGTATTTTATATGTCTTTCACCTTATAATTTCACTTATAATTTAGTCCTCACAACTCTGAATCAGTGTTACAAGTGAAGAAAGTGAGGCTCAGAGAGGTCGAATGAATGAACCAAAGTCACATAACTAGTAATTAACAGACTGGTGCTTCTTCCATCACACTACAAAGGCCTCAAGTGTTTATATTAATTGCTTTCTTTTAAATGCTGTCATCCCCTGCTAGACAGGGTTTTCTCATGTACTATCAGTTTGCCACAGTTAAAATAACATGGCAAAAAATACTGAATACATATCTTATTTCACATAGGTTTTTTTTTTTTTTTTTTTTTTTTTTGCGGTACACGGGCCTCTCACTGCTGTGGCTTCTCCCGTTGCGGAGCAGAGGCTCCGGACGCGCAGGCTCAGCGGCCACGGCTCACAGGCCCAGCCGCTCCGCGGCATGTGGGATCTTCCCGGACCGGGGCACGAACCCGCGTCCCCAGCATCGGCAGGCAGACTCTCAACCACTGCGCCACCAGGGAAGCCCTCACATAGGTTTTGATCAAAGTTTAGTTTAAACCTCAGTTACTGAGACATTTTCCATGAAATTCTTTGCATCTCCCTTCAGTGTTAGTATACAGTTTGTTCTTATAAAACTCTTGCTTCTGAGAAACTGAGCATTAAATTCATAGTAAATTCAGCATTTTACCTATTTTAAAATAACTTTCAATAGAAGTAATTACCCCAGAATTTATCAGAAATATCTTTTTTACATATGTTTTTACTAGTTATTTGATTCATATTTTTACAGTATTTTTTTAAGAATATCATTGTGAACAATGTATTAAAATGCATCAAAACCATACCAACATTTTCTTTAAGATTATAAACTTTTAATTTTATAGAATTATAGCCATGTTATTTAGTTCGGAGGTTCTTCATAGAATTATGATATCAGTTCAGTACTTTGAATTTTGTTTTATAAAACACATGCTACTTAATTTTTAAATATATTTTCACTGCTGGAAGAACATCAGTACTTACCTCTACCTAAAATTCGAAAGTAGTTATTAATGAATGAGTTTTTTCCCTCCCTTCCCAGTAAGTTTCCTCCAAGCCTGTATGCTGCTGGGATTTCTAAAGCACAACAGGAGGAAATAGCAGGTGCTTTCCTGGTCACACTGGATCCACTTGTCAGTCAGCTTCTCAAATTCCAACCTTTCGTGGAAGTGGTTTTGGACAGTGAATTGGGTAAATTTCAAAACAGATTTAGTGTTAAATCATCTCTTATTAATTATTACATGTTAGAGACAGGGTAATCTTCTCTTATGCAGTTATCCTGTTTCTTTATTTATTTAACTTTTGGCTGCATTGGGTCTTCATTGCTGTGCACAGGCTTTCTCCAGTCGCATTGAGCGGGGTCTACTCTTCATTGCGGTGTGCAGGTTTCTCACGGGTTCTAGGATGCACAGGCTTCAGTAGTTGTGGCACATGGGCTCAGTAGTTGTGGCTCACGAGCTCTAGAGCACAGGCTCAGTAGTTGTGGTGCACAGGCTTAGTTGCTCCACGGCATGTGGGGTCTTCCCGGACCAGGGCTCGAGCCCGTGTCCCCTGCATTGGCAGGAGGATTCTTAACCACTGCACCACCAGGGAAGTCCCAGTCATCCTTTTTTTAAGTTTTAAAAATTTTATTTAAAATTACTTCTACTTTTTTTTCTTGGAACATAGTTCTGCTTTTTAAAAATTATGCCTCTAATTTTTTTATATATCACAATCAGATTTCTGCTGAAAGTATGTAGAGTATGTGTTTACTAATTTGTTGTAACTTAATTTTACCACCTTAAGAGCTGCCATGTGAACTACAGTTTCCACAGTGTCTACTGCTGGTTGTCATCATGGATGAGCTGCCCTCTCAGCCTGAGGACGTGCAGACCCTGTGGTGCACAGAGACCCAGGTCTCAGAAGCTACAACCAGGTGGTAAACGTGTTGTTGATATCCAATCACATTACGATGGTTTAGAATGCCCTATTTGTTTGCAGTGACCTTGAAATTAAGTTCTTTGTTATGTCACATATTCTAATTAATAGTTACTGTGTAGACCTCATGCATATTGCTACTTAATGAAAATATAAAATACATAAATCTATGATAGGCACGGAAAATAATTTAATTTTGTTCACTCTTTTAGAAGGTATTGCTAATAGTGTTATAAACATTGAGTGTAGCAGACTAGATGTAGTTAGTAACATTTAAAAATGAGCTCTGTTAAATAGAGTGCTTAGATACTATAAGTTATTTCCTGGGAAATTTCACTTGTATTCCTCTTCCTTGCCAACACCAGGCTCTAGTTTCTTACGTCCTGGGTTATTGTTGTACTCTAGTTTTTTATCCTATCCTTTAGTGGCATCCTGTGTACCACTACCAGGTAGTCTCCTTACACCCCAGCTCTGAGCTTCCTATTCTCCTGCTCAGTAACTAAAGCATAATATCCCAGCTCCCCAGCTTTGCATTTAAAACCCACCCATTCTGTTTTCATCATCTACTTTTGCTCCTTATCATGTCACTCATTTTCTATACATATACCTTGCTCCTGTCAGACTGGTGATTCCTGTCTACCTTATACTCAGGCTTTGTCTTCTTTACCTATTATAGTTTGCCTATTTTTAATTTGTTATATAAATCCTCTATGAAGAATTCTTAAATCATTTAAATCTTAAAATAACCCCTCCCTATCTGAATGATAATACCTAGTTTCTATTTTATATATGATACCTAGCTTAGCTATTTAAGTTTCAAGTTCCTTGATGAATTTTGTCTTAGACTTTGTATAGTTCTGTATTATGATAAACACTTGGTAAATGATAAAAGATATATATGAAAATTCTTCTCCTTTAAGGGATTTCTCTAACTGTATTTTATTTTTACGGATACATATTCACACATATTGCAAACTGTTGTTGATATATACATCTTGAGACATTTGGCTTTGCTAACTAAGATAAACCTCTGTATGTCATATTATTACACCTGCTAATTGTTAAATGTTAATAATCTTGGGTTCAATGTTCTCAATTTCCCTGCAGGGTGTCTCTACTCAAAGCCATTTTCTCCAGTTTTGAGCAGTGTTCTGGTGAACTGTCTCTACCTGTTCATTTACAGGAAGTAAAGAGTAAAGGGCAAACTGAGGTTGCTGTCACCTTATATCAGCATGTTTGTGTTCATCTGTGTACATTTATTGCTTCCCTTCATCCCTCACTGTTCCCTGAACTGGTAAGTTTGTTACTTGCTGGGCTAAGCTGAGATTACACTTTTGCTTTCTTTTCATTGAAATTGTGATTCAGATATAGAAGAAAGTGTGGGGTAGTAAATGTGTATTTATTTTTGAATGTCATTCCCTCAGTTGCACATTTTACCCTTTAATTCAGCTGGCTCCTAGGAAATGGTAATCCTAGAGTCCTATAGTATTCAGATGTAATATTTAGCTAAAATATTTGAGGAAACATTTTGGGTGGGAAGGTATGGAAAGACAGTGTGAGAAGAGGAAAAATGGGTAGGATTTCACCTAATTCAGTTTCATAAAAAGAAAAGGAGAAGTAAATGGTATGTAGTACCAAGTCTCCTATAGATAGATCCTAGGCTTAATGTGGATTTTTTTTTTTTTTAGTGTAATTGGATTAGAAAAGATGTTGATAAAATTTTAGGAAAAACATTCTTAGAATTTACTTAAGGATCAGTATCATTTAAGATATTATACAATGGATAATATTCAGCACATATTAAATATCGTATTTGAATGGTTTAAGGCAGAAACAAAAGTATAGGCGTGTGTATTGTATATATTGTTTTAAAAATTTCAGCCTACATAGAGAATTTCTGTGGAGCCTTGTGATTGAGTTACCACACTGAAAACCACTTTTGAATCTCTGTAGCCTAGGACAATGCTTAACATGTAGTAAGTGCTTAATAAATGTTGAGGGAATGGCAACATAGGCTCTTTCAGATACTAGAAAGTAGAGCTTTCCTACTGAGGATCTGTTGTTTTTTGGATTGTGATAGTATTTTGTTGTTTTATTTTGAGAAATGTAATATTAATGATAATTTATCATAGCTTTTTGTTTTTCATTAGGACACTGCTCTGTTGAATGCTGTGCTTAGTGCTAATATGATCACCTCTTTGCTAGCCATGGACGCATGGTGCTTCCTTGCTCGGTACAACGTACTTACTTTTTTTAGAGTTTGGATTGATTTATAGTAGTGATTGACAGTAAATGACTTTATATTTGTAAGTTTATAGAAAAATTCTGTCTTGATAATCCTTTAACAGCCCCCCAAAATGGTTTGATTTCATATCATAGCACTAAATTAGAGACTGAATCCCCTCTTTCCTTTCTTTTGTTCAAGTCAGTAGAACCTATTGCTTAGGTAGTTTTGTATATTATGATATTCCTTGGCCATGGAATAACTGCAGTTTAGAATATTTAGTGCTTTATGGAAGTCATCTCCTTGCTTTTCTGAATAATTGTATAAATAATTGTATGAAGATTGCTTTCTCTTTAAATCACAGATATGGGACTGCTGAACTCTGTGCCCACCATGTCGCCATAGTGGCTCATCTGGTGAGTAGAATTATAAGGCCTAAAACGCTCACTTTCCTTGCACTTCCTTTGGGGATATGATATCTTAAAGTGAATATCAAAAGGAGAAATAGATGGTAGCTAAATTGTTTCAACAGTTTCTTTGCTCTTCATTAATGCTGATGCTTTGAGAAAGATACACTAGAAAGAGTGTAACACTGGGGAAATTGTCTCATATTTTCAAAATTTTATGGAGTTTCATTGATTGTTCTGGGAAAGAAAGACTAGGTTGATTGAGGATAAATTTTAAATTGAATGTATAGTAGAAAATAGGAGTTAGCTTTAATGTTGATGACCAAGAGTTCTTCTTACTGTCTCCTCCCCCCGTTTCTCTCTCTCTCTCTCCCCCCCCCAACCCCCCTCTCTGAAATAACTTAGACAGTCTGACTCTTGATTTTGTTGTGTCTCTTTCTGAGAGGGACTAAATGTGATAGTGATCGATGCCTTTTGGGAAAAGAAGTAATGCTTTGTGCAGAAGTAAAAGCACAGACGTAGAGAACAAACATATGGATACCAAGGGGCGGGGGGAAGGGGGCAGTGGGATGAATTAGGAGATGGGGATTGACATATATACACTTGATACTATGTTTAAAATAGATAACTAATGAGAACCTACTGTATAGCACAGGGAACCCTACTCAGTGCTTTGTGGTGACCTAAATGGGAAGGAAATCCAAAAAAGACAGGATATACGTATACGTATAGCTGAATCACTTTGCTGTACAGTAGAAACTAACACAACAATGTAAAGCAACTATACTCCAGTAAAAATTTAAAAAAAAAAAGAAGTGATGCTTTGTGAATGGATACAAAGAGAAAATTGTTTAATGACAACTTATGTTAATCTTTTCAATGTTGGTCTTTTTTTGCTTTTAAATTCCAAGATGTTTATGTTCCGTATAAGATGGTCATGACCTGTTTGTTTTTTTTTGTCCCTGGCCTTTGATAAAGATCTTATGTGGGTCCATGTGTCTTTTGTCTTTTAGTAGAGTCATTGTGTCATATGTTTCTTGGTTTACCTCATAAGGATATGGTAGACTAAATCCAGTGAGGTGTATGATAACCAGACAGCCTGACATCTGTATCTCCATGGCTAATGGTCTGGAGCACTTACCTACTTTACTAAATCTTCAACACATCTTGCACAAAACAAAGAGTGATTTTTATGTTTTGTGTATTGTATCTACTTTAAATAAAAGCTCTCCTAGTACATTATGATAGGAATTTATAAAATCTTTTAATGAAGCTTCCATCTTATAGAGATTTACCTCTGCACTTCTGTGCTTAGATCTAAAACAATTCCATGAATTATCTTTGAGCAGGGGAATTAACATATCAAGTTATAATCAAAATGGTAATTAGAAATAGAAATTCCAAAGTATTGTTTTTAAGTAATACCAAAATTGTTTTCTCATTATAAAAGTAATCTAGGTTCATGGAAGGGAAAAAATTAAATAAAGAAAAGCTCCAAGTTAAAAATTAAAATTACCCAGGTTATTTCCCAGAAAGAGCTGCTGTTAATATTTTGGCATATAAAAGCTTGTAAAAGCTATGAGTTTAAGTCAGTCAATCTCTCCTCTCTCTCCTGCCTTTCCCAGATAAAATCTTGCCCTGGAGAATGTCATCAGCTCACCAGCCTATCAGTACTATTGAGGCGCCTCTTCTTCTTCATGACCCCACCCCAGCAGGCAAGGATACCATCTGCGTCACTGTCTTTGAGCACCTGAGGAGAATTGGATCCA
This sequence comes from Globicephala melas, assembly GCF_963455315.2. Lineage (NCBI taxonomy): Eukaryota > Metazoa > Chordata > Mammalia > Artiodactyla > Delphinidae > Globicephala > Globicephala melas. The sequence continues at coordinate 59,125,402 of NC_083314.1, read as the reverse complement.
GATACTTTGGAAGGCTTTTTGACCCCCATTTGTTCTACATTTAAATGCTGACATGATCTGAACATAAATTTTTAATGTCTTCATTGCTTTGGTTATTGGTTTTAGGTGTGTTTAGATTTTGATGTTAAAGAAAAGCCAGAGCTATACAGTAGTTAAAGTGATAAAAACAGATTTTATTCGGAGCTGTTGCAATAGGAGCAAAGAGACTTCAGTGTAGAACTGGGCTTATGTCTGAATACAGCATAAACTAGTGCGGATCTATAATCAAGGAGCAGGGTGGGGGTCAGTGGATAAAAATTACTAAGAAGCAGCATCAGGAGTCAGGGGTGATTCTGGCTTGACAGGATTCTTGCTGAACACAGACCAGAATGATCAGATACCAAGGGTGAGGGATTTTTTCTAAATTGACTTAGCAGGATTCTTGCTAAACTTGGATGATGCAGGCCCAAAAAAGATGGACACAAGCTGGAGGTCAAAGGCTACTTGAGAGGAGGGCTAAGAAAAGCCTGACTTAAGTTTGGTCAAGGAGAGAGTCCTTATTAATGTCTTTGCTGCAAGTTACAGATAATCATTCTATTGGTAATTCTGTCTTCTTTCTCCTTGTTTCTCATAAATTTAAGATACTTGAAGTGGTTCTATATCCTCTGCCCCTTTTAACTTATTTTGAAGAACTAGAATATTAATTATGCTCTTAATGATAATGATACTTTTTTTTTTTAAGTAAATAAGTTGAACTTTTTGGGGAGAACAAAGTATGATGAGCCTTAGTTGTTTGCTACTGTGAGGAAAACAAACTCTGCTGTGACAGAGGAGATTGTACAGTTACAGGAACCTGTGTAGCCTTGCATAGTCCCTTGGACTAGTCAGTTTGGAGCTCCTGTGGGAGCTTTTTAAAAAAGACAGGTTCCGGAACCTAAACCTGTGAATGGAGTGGGTATAGAGTGGTGGCTGTGAGGTGAGGCTCATTAACTTGTTGTTGTTATTGTTATTATTAAATTCCTACATGATTCTGACATGGATACAAGCTGGGAAAACACTGGGTTAGTGAAGGGGGTTACAGGCCTTAGTGCCTTGGCAAGTCATCCTATCCGAAACTGTTTCCCTGTCTACAAAGTGACAGATATGTGTAACCATTTTGAAAAATGTTGTAAGGACTTAGTGATAATATATACAAAACACTTAGAATAGTACCAGGCTTAGAGGATGCTCAATAAATGCTGGGAGTTACTTCTGACTAGAGTGTTTGCCCCAAGCCCATGCCTGCTTTCCTGCCTGAGAGAGGTTGGCCAGGTACCAGAGGAACCACACTGACCTCCTAGCTTTCTTCCTTACCGGTGTCTCCAAGGCAAAAAGCATACCAGGCCCACCTCACAGCCCTCTAGAAAACATGTTAGGGTTGCTGTTCTTCCCTCCCAAACTCCTCAAGAGTTGTCTGCTCCAGATTTCTTAGAATTTTAATACCTTTCTGTCCTCTATCAAATGTCTTACTCCTGGTTTCCAGTACACTGTTCTTCCTAGAAGCCCTGTTAACTGGGAGGCCCTTCCTGAAGAAGTGGGGTCTGGAAGAGATCCTCAATTTTTTCACTTACAAAATGGGAATAAGATCCTTTTCCCAGGGTTGTGAAATTTTAATTTTTAGGATAATACAACTCAGAATGAATTAGCCCTGAGTTCTAGAAGCTTTGTTACAGATAAACTCCATGTTTAGAGATCTCTTACATACTTCTCAGTTTTCTAAATTTTTCCAAATAATTGCAGCTATCAGATATGTAAGTTATAGATAAATGAGGGGTTACTTTTAATTTTTTCCTTCAGTTATCAAATACTGATTTTTCCTGCTGTGGTCAAGTTACTGTACTAAGAATTGAGGGACAAACCTGAATTTGAATCCCTGTTCTGAGAGTCCTTGGGAGAGTTAGTTAATCCTAAAATTGAAATTCTATTACTCAGATGGCAGTTGTGAGACCGGAGGAGATAGGGAATGTATATATATTATACATCAAGTGAGCATTTAACAAGTGTTAGTTCTTCTGTCATGCTCAGCTCTTTTTCCTTTTCTCTTAAGACTTGATCCCTCTTCTTCAAGTAGGCAGGGAGGAAACCTGTATTTTTTGAGACTGAAATATGGACCAGGCTTTGTACTAGGCACTTCAATTCTTTTAGTCCTTACATCAGCCTTGTGGGATAGATGATGATATTATGTCCATTTTACAGATGAAGAAATAATAACTCAAGGAAATTAAAGAACTACCCCAAACTCAAACATAATAAATGACTGAGCTGGGATTCCGATCAGATCTGTCTTGCTCGCAGATCTGTGCTCTTTCCACAGCTCCAGTGTTCTTTTCAGTCTTCATGCAGCTACTTCAGGGGCCTCCTCTGTTTGTGGGCTGTTGACTCTGCCTCCTTACTCCCTTTTACCCTAGGAAATCTGCTTTTATTTAGACATACAAAGCTTGCTCACAAATTTTTAATAGTGTTTTGTTGCTTAAAATAAAAAACTTGGACTCCACTACACTATATCATGACATCTCAAGGAACATATAACCTAGTAGAAATTATAAATTTATAAAAACACTCATAATAAAAGGTAGTACGTGATGAGTGTCAAGACTGAGGTGCAGATCAGGTTTTGTTGGGTGTTTACTGGGGACGTGTGTTGTGGGAACAGGTAGGAATGGTGAAGCTGTTGGAGATGGTGGCATTTGAGATTCATGCTAAAGGAAGGGTGAACTGGGAGGGAGTGGGCAGGAATAGAGAGCAAAGGTGAGAGAGCACATGCTAGGGGAAAAGGAGAGGCAGGCAGTATAGCTGGAAATAATTATTCTTTTGCATACAAGATGGTGTCTTTTTAGATAGTGAAATAAAAACCCAGATTTTGGATCTATGATGCAGCATTAACATAAATGAAAATAGTTAATCTCAGTATAGCAGTGTTTTACTTTAAAAAGTATGGTGTCTGTGATAGATAATAATTTGGGGGTGGGAATGCAAGTATATAAGGTGATTAAGATGTATCCACTGTTTCAATATGGGGAGTAATTACTGCATATCCTATTGTTCTTTTAGTGTGTGAAATTAACAATATTCCTGTTTTAGAGGAACAAGGAAAAGTACCAGGAGGTTACCTGAGGGGAAAGCATATAATATGCCTGATTTAAGCACATTAGTTGTTCTACCATATTTATGTAAAGGAAAGATTACTTTATATATTTGCATTTTAAGCCCACTGGTGTATTTTTTCTCTTAGTGTTAAGGAGGGAAGTCATAATGCTCTGCGCATCATCCCCTTATGCTTCATTCCTTGTGAACTGTCAGCACTCGCAGTTTTAAATCTTGGAAATTGTGTTGAGGCCAAGGTTTTCAAACTCAGAATAGTAAATCAATCAATCAGTCTTTGTATGTAACAAATCTTGGCAACACCTACCCTTTAATATTGTCCAGGATGTTATTATTTATAGTTCTATTTTGGGAAGGGAACTCAGTCACTCACTGGACTTCATTATTATAAAGAAAGGTCTTGTTTGAACAGGTGTTTATTAATTGGCACAATTCTCTTGGCTTTCCTGGTGCAGTTTGGTTTCATGAATAAAGCTGCTTATTATAATAGACACATAGCTCATGAAGGGATCCATTTTTCTGGCTTTATCAGCTATCCCAAAAGATAGCCACATGAGTTTTCCCTTGTTTTGACAGCTAAATATTTTCTCTAAACAAAATAACATTCAAATATATAACGTAGAAGAGTTTCTCAGTCAAATTTAATATAGTAGGTTTTTTTTTCATTTTTGATGTAGGAAAAATTTCATTCAACGAGTAGATTTTGGATTGTAAATTGAATTATTCTTCTAAAAAAATTACATTAATATTCCTAGTTAGAGTATACCTAAATTAGTAAGTGTACCAGTTTTTGCTGTTTTTCCACCAGAAACTAATTTAATATTTTAACTTTTTTTTTTAGAACTTTTGTTTTCCATTTTTATCTAGTCTGTTGACAACACGTTTTAAAACAGTTCTGTTTTCCTATTAACCTGGCAAGCACTTTGAATTATTTCAGTGGTAGAATGGATTTGCCAACCATACTATCCTGAACACTTGTGAATGAGTTTCATATGTTGTCTAAAGTGGAACAGAGCTGGCGGCTAGCCCATTGGAAAACTGAACCTATGACCTTTGCTTCTTTAAGTTCTCTATGATCATCAGCTGAGTAGTAAGCCACAAAAGTTGGCTAAATCAATCTCATTGGCATATTTGGGAATATTACTTTTGATTGAGCTGTGCAAGGTGATGAGTATACAAATTCTTAGGAAAAAATAGAATTATTGGGTAGGAGCATGTAAAATAGCTGATGTGACTAATAATGAAATACATTATTTAACATTTCTTAATGCATTTATATTGTGCTCCACTTAACCTGTGTTTTTCATTTTGGAAACAAATGCAGCAACAACAAGAATAACGGCTAAAATGTGTGTTCATTTAAGCTACCTTGGTCTGGTGCCTTGTGATACTGCTATTCAGTTAAAAACTTTTAAAAAATATTAAATATGGAAGCTAATACTTAGCTTTGGTGTATCCATTCACTAGACTGTTTTATGTTACTTTTGTTTCTTTAACAATTTGTTTCAGGTGGAGTTTATCCAGAAATTTTCCCCAAAAGAAGCAGAAAATCTGCTTCTGTGGCAATATATTTCCTTTCAGGCATTACCTGCTGAGCTTAGGAAACAAACTGCACTTGAGGTCAGCAGATCAGGCACTGCACAGTGCAGGAAGTGGCTAAGCAGCAGTCGAACGTTGGGAGAACTTGAGTCTCTGGTAAGATAATTTTGATGGCCTTGATTCATTCAGTAGCTGTTTATTAAGCTCGGTTACTGGGGATGTACTGTTAAAAAGACAGGCAGTTTGTGCCCTCAGGTTAGAATCTAGCAAGAGGTTCAGATTTCTACATTGTACGAGTCTTTGAGAAACTACTATTATCTTGATTGATGTAAATGTTAGCGGGGGAGAGTGTCTGTAGCTCAAGACACATTGGAACAACATGAAACACATTATGAAATACTTTATTTGTAGTATTTTTGCTGACATTATCTCTGGATTAGGCAGACATGATTCTTCTATTTGATGTACAACCCTCATTTTATGCAAACCTCTTCAGAGCTTTTATGTACCTTTCTATTTAGAATGCTCCCTCTTAAAATAATGGAATAAAAAAGAAATTCATCTGTAAGTAAAGAAAAATACAATTTAAAAAACTGAATATAGTACATGTAGTTAAGTGTTTATTTGCTAATTCTTTGATTCATTCATTCATATTTTGAATGCTCATATGTGTCAAGCTCTGTTTTAGGCATTGGAAATATATCAGGGAACAAAACAAACAAAAATTCCTGCTCTCATGGACTTACATTCTAGCTTAGCTGTGGACAGAGAAGTAATAAATATATATATTCATAATATATATTATATATCAGTTTGTGATGAGAAGAATCAAGCAAGGATGAAGACAGGGCATTCAAGGGGATGAGGACCTATTTGCAGTTTTAAATTATGAGTTCAGGGTTTTCTCAGGACTTATATTTCTATAATGAGTGTAAATGTTCTGATACTCTGTTACATAATGGCACTTGACCATAATCATCAAGATAATTTAAAACATTTACATACATTGAAAGGGAATATAAATTTTTATGTGCCTTTATTTTGGGAAAAGTATTAATTACCTAGTTAGGAGTAGGTGAACTTGTTCAGATGTTGCAGTTATTGTGCACAGATTTCTATAGTAAAGACAAAACGTCTTTTGTATTAGATAAAATAAAAGCACCTATTTTCTAAAATTCAGCAGATTTTTGCTCTATGACCAAAACTTTAGTTCAGCAGGTCACTTAACATGCTTATTTGTAAAAGGAAATAAGTAAATCATAAATTAAAAGCTGTATGGTAATTACATAAAATTAAGTGTGGTTGTTGACGTATAATGGATGAAAGGCAAGGTTACTGATTGTTACCACGCCCAAACCAACCCCATTCCTGGCCAGTCAGAGAGAGATGTGATATATAGATAAGAGCGAATCCAGGGAAAATTGTCTTTAGTTTCAAATTCTAGATAGTGTACTTAGGTACTATATTTGTTTATTGAATGCAGTGTTGCTGAAAAATTTTAAAGTTTATAAAACAGCAGCAACAATAATCTGGTAACTTTAAAAGACTGCTAAGTATATAATGTAAAAATATAAAATTTTTAGTTGATGAAGATTATAAATTAGCTTGACCGTACTGGCCATTTGTATCAAACCTATTTATTAAAATATGATGGTGTTTACATTTTGTTAAATTTTCAACCTAAAAGGAAAAAAAGTTTCTTTATTTAGAAAAATGAAGCAAATGTTTCTGTGTATAAGGAAAATTAGTTTTAGCAAAATATACATGTATTAAAGAAATCGCTGAAGAGATGGTTTTGGGTCTTAGAAATATAACTCTACATGGGTTTTTATGAAGAGTTGTAAGTAACTGAAAACCTCCAGGTAATTGGGTTCCAGCTTCTTTAGACTGGTATCTAAACTCAGGTCCTTTCCCTGTCTCTCCCCTTTAGAACACAGTGCTCTCTGCTTTGCTTGCTGTATGTAATTCTGCTAGTGAAGCTCTGGATATGGGACAGCAAACTGCAGTTAAGGAAGTTGGGAGTCAGCTTTGGGCTCTTTTAAACATTAAACTGGTAAGGAAAGCAACTAATCATTTCCCTGAAAAACAAATAAAATATTGAAAAAAGAATAATACTGAAATTTCCCTGTAGAGTAAAATGTATGTAATTTATTTATTTATTTTGCGGTACGCAGGCCTCTCACTGTTGTGGCCTCTCCCATTGCAGAGCACAGGCTCCGGACGTGCAGGCTCAGCGGCCATGACTCACGGGCCCATGTGGGATCCTCCCGTACCGGGGCACGAACCCGTGTCCCCTGCATCGGTAGGCGGACTCCCAACCACTGCACCACCAGGGAAGCCCTGTATGTAATTTCTTTAGGTTCTTCGTAGAACTTGTGATTAGAACTTAAAATACCTACTGGTACTCTTTCAGCCAGTTGTATTTAAGAGTGTGATAGGGCTTTCCTGGTGGCGCAGGGGTTGAGAGTCCGCCTGCCGATGCAGGGGACATGGGTTCGTGCCCCGATCCGGGAAGATCCCACATGCCGCGAAGCGCCTGGGCCCGTGAGCCATGGCCGCTGAGCCTGCGCGTCCGGAGCCTGTGCTCCGCAACGGGAGAGGCCACGAAAGTGAGAGGCCCGCGCACCGCGATGAGGAGTGGCCCCCGCTTGCCGCAACTGGAGAAAAAGCCCTCGCACAGAAACGAAGACCCAACACAGACAAAAATAAATAATTTTTTTTTTTTTAAAAAGGAAAAAGTGTGATAGAATTATATTAGTAAAACTAGAACCTACTGAAGTGAAAGTGATGTTCTAGCTAACTATTTTCAAGACCAGTTTGATCCTATTTTTTAAAAAAATCTCTTCTATTGTTTTCTTCTGTCTTTGGTTGGTATAGCTTGTTTGTTATTCCAGGGTCTTTTTATAAAATCTTTTGGGCAGTGGACAGTGGTGTGGCTTAAAGGTGGAAGGGGCAAGTAAATGCATGTGGCTAATTGGTATTACTCTTTTCCAGAAAAGCCAGAAAGCCAAGTGATGATCAGGCTAGAATTAGAATGATGTGTGTTCCACAGATCATTGTAGTTTAGAAATCATATTTAGTTAAATATCTAAATATGACATTTAAGTTGAAATAAATGTGTGACCTCTGGTTGTCCCGGTCAATGGAAGCTGAAGGCAACATTCACACTTGGGAAATAATAGAAATGGTTTTGCAGATGATGTTTTATCATTAAAGTTTATGTCTAAGGTCAGATTTCACTACTGCAGCATTTTGACTTCAATGAGTACTTTCCTCTGATCCTTAAAAATCATTCAATAAATATTCACTGAGGACCTCTCTTGGTGATATAGCTTACAATATCATGATAGAAACAATTATGGAGAGGAGAAATGGAATTCTAAGGAGACTAAGGAATAAGCAAGCTTTTTCAGTGACAGATAAAAGTAATTAGATCCCCATCTGAGTTAAATCTTGGTTTGAAACATGGCTCTGCTTTTTCCTAGCTCTGTGATCTAGAGCAAATTATTTAACCTTTCTGCCCCTTTTTCTTATTAAAGTGATAATACCTATCTCACAGTTATAAGGAATAAGTGAGGTAATAAAGTGCTTAGCATATATAATAAATGCAAATGTTGCTATTCTCATGTAATTGAAAATTTTCACCAAAATTATTTTGTGCTTATTTAAGGTAACAGGTCAACCTTATGTTCAACAGACACTCTGCCTTTTACTTCCACTGCTGGGATTTTTCATTCAAACTCTAGATCCTCAGCTGATAAGTCAGGTAAGAATAGTGAGCAAGTTATCTGTTCTTCTCTTATCTCCTTGATGCTGAGTAGTCAGACCTTTTTCATTGTTGCTGCTAACTGCTCAGGAAAAATCCCTGAGGTTAGGAGTCATAGTTTACGTGTGAACCCTGCATTCATAGCATTTTCAAAGGCATGCCAGCAGCTGTGGGAGTGTGGAATATAACCACCATGGACTTAAGGATAATCCTCATTGTTTCTTTGAAGAAATAAAATGACTAAGGAGGAGCACTACTGAATTTTCTCTCTGGCCCCCAGCTTGCGTGGCAGAACAGGGGTCACTGGGGGATCCGTGTGGTGTTGCCTCAGGTATGCCTCGCTTTTGGAGGTTCTAAGCAATGGAGAGAGGGAAAAACGGAGAAGGCCTTCATCTTACCTGAAGTGATTTGAGGCTTTGGAATGAGTCCATACTAGACAGACTTGATCCCCAAATTCAGGAGTGGCTTAAGCTTACAGTCACTTAAGAAACAAAAACTGTCCCGAGGTAAAGCTAACCTTTCCTATTCAGGAGGATGACAGAAGAAGTAATACCCTGTCACAGCATATTGCAGAGTGAGACTAGCAACACTTCGTTTTTAGTAACTCTGGTTTCTGGTTGTGCACATGAAGAACTTAGCATTAACAAATATTTACTAATTAGGTATATTTTAAATTACCATTATGTGTAATTACAGAGAATGAGAATATAATAAAATAATTGACTCAAATTATGTTGATTCTGAAGATTCTAGTTGTTTTTGAAAATTAAATAGTGATCGTTTTAATGTAAATAATTTTGCCTATCTTCAAAAACTCCAAATAACATTTTAAAATTTCAACATAATTTTTCATTTAGATATTGCCTCCTTTATAGACTAGCTCAGTGCTCCTTTAAACCAAGGGTTGGCAAACTATGGCCTCCTGGCTAGATTCTGCCCTCCTGTTTTCAGCACAAGTGCTAAGGATGATTTTTACATTTTTAAAGGTTAAAAAAAGTGTGTGTGTGTGTGTATGTGTATGTATATATATGTAACAGGGAACACGTTGCCTGCAAAGCCTAAAATATTTACCATCTGGCCCTTTACAGAAAGTTGGCCAACCCATGTTTTAAATAATGAACTTCTCTCTCTAGAATTTAAAATACAAAATAATTTTGAAGATTTAAAAGAAGAGCACTGGTATATCATTTTTCAGAAACACATGGATTTTTCATTTTTTTTACAGTGGTTGGTAGGACTGATGTTGTAATGATTGACTCAGTCATTTTATTAAAATTCCACCTGTGAAGTGTAGGCTTTGTGGAATGTTCGACTGTCCTGGGTTTGGTTTTGTTTCCCCTCCTACATACCCATCAAAATCTTAGTCATGTCTCTACAAAGCATTTGTTTTCATTTATAACTGTTCTTTGGTCTTTGTGCCCTTAGGTAGTAACTTTGCAGACCTCACTACTCAAATCAGAGCCTCCTGACCATGTTCGTTTGGCAGTTCTTGATTTTCTGTCTTCCCTGGGAAAACTTTTTATACCTCAAGCCATCCAGGTAATAATACTCTCTTAATTCTTTTGTTCCCATGTTAACAAAATCTCTAAGAATTACTGATGGATTTTCAGGCTTTAATTTCTGAAATTCTGTGGATTGTTGACAAAGAAAATTGGGGGAAAAATATATTTTGTGAAGAGAGGGTAACTGTCAAAATAGAACTCATTTTATTTACTTTTAGAAAAATATATGTTGACATACAAGTAATTTATAGGGTTGGCTATGGTGTGAGATTTATTCTAGTCGGGCTCTAGCACACAAAGTTCCTGAGGAAGGAAAACATATTTATGTCTTCTAGAGAGTGGTGTATAATGAGGAAATGGGGTGATTTATAAAAGTTATTCTCTTGGTTTTATATCCATGAAAGGCAGCCTGTTTGTTTAAGACGATATTTTTGAAAATGTTGCAAAGTATATATAGAGTTGACAAATGGATATTTATAAAACTGTAAAGGCCTGGCAATACACTTCTACTGAACTTTAAGACATGCTTCACAGCAAAAGGAGGTCTTCCTCCTAAATTGAGTTTTTTCTTCCTTATTACTGTCTGTGGTCAAAACAACAATTCTAGACAGTTGACCTTTTTTTCCCACCTCCACGGGAGACATTACACTATAAAGAGTTCAGTGATGAGAACTTTTTACGTTAACTTGAGCAAAAACATGATGGACGGACATTATCTCAGTACGTGTTGATTAAAACCTTTGAAACCAAAAATTGAACTGGTTAGTTTCTAAAGGGCTCTCTTGTTCACAGGTAAACAATACCATACCGTTTGTTTTCATCACGTAAGGTGTCTCATGAGATAAGTGTGTACTCGCCAGCTTCTTTTCAACTCTCTGGACAAAAGTATTCAAAGATACTTGGATTTGAGCTATCTTCTTTTTAGCATAAAACGAATGTATTCTAAAATGCTGCTTCATTAGTGCATAACTACTGACCCTAATGGGCCCAGAACCTATGGAACAAATGTTTTATTAGCAGACATTACCTTACATATTCCCAGGAGTGAAATTAAGGTGTGAAGAAATTTTGGGGATTCATCAGCATATGAGAGGCATTTGAAGCCACATGATGAAATTGATTCATTTATTCATTCAAGAAAAAACTTGAGTTCTTGCTATGTGTCAGGCACTATTTTAATCACTGGGGGTTCAGTAATGAATGGAACTAATAAATACTGACTCTCAAATGTTGTGAGGGAATAGACTAATAAAGTGGGGATATATGTAGTGTACTAAATGGTGGTGAATGCTACGGAGAGAAATAAAGCAGGGAAGGGGAAGAAAGAATGTGTATGTTACGGGGGCAGAGTCTTAAATCGAACTTTGTCACTGGAGTCCTCACCACGGTGACATGTGGGTAAAACCTGAAGCTGAGAGAGCAAGCCAAGCAGGTATCTGGGGAAAGCATTTCCAGAGCAGGGGAAATAGTAAATGGAAGTCCCTGAGATGGGAGCACGCCTGATAGGAGAGCTAACGCAGAGGCAGTGGGGCTTTGCAGGCTGTGGTGAGGACTTTGGTTTTTACTCTGAGGGAAACGGGAAGCTACTGGAAGGATTTGAGCGAAAGAGTGACATGATTTAACATGTCTTAACACGTGTTCACCGGGACAGAATTACGGAAATTTGACAACGTTAGAATAATCAGTGTACTCTGCTGAGGTTTTCCTCTATTTAATAAGGTTTGGTTTTCTTTTTAGGACAAAATTCTGCCCCACCTATCTTCTGTTTTTGCCGTACTGCTAGCTGACAGGAATTGGCTACTAGAACAACATTCCTTGGAGGCGTTTACTCAGTTTGCTGAGGTAATTAGAAGGCCAGTCTATCACAGTGACCTCTAAAATAATTCAGTATCTCAGATATTCCAAAACATTCCAAAAACATTTATTGAGCTGCTTTTGTATCTCAGTCATAGTATTTTCTGCTGGAGGATATATTACTAGTCATCTATTTTACAGGACCTAAAAATGAGACCCAGAGAAGTGAGGTGACTTTCCTAAGGTCCTATGAGTAGTAACAATCAGAACAGGCATTCAGACCAGGTGTACTAACTCAGACACTATTTTGGGGTCGATTGAGAGTACATTTCATCTCCACCTATCACAGGGGCTAGAGTTTGATGAACACAGACCTGTTAGCTTGGTTCTGTAGAGAAGGCGACCCTGCCGTTGGGTTACTTTTACCCACTGTAGTGCAGCGTGCCTGTGGTCATAAGGGGGCCCAGAGATGTTGGGATGACTGGGCAGAAGTCCTTACAGCTTACAGCTCCACACTTGTGCAGAATATTGTATTAATTATCCTAAGGCATCCTGAAATAACTATGAGCTTATTATCTTTTGAGTATCCTCTGGCACTGAGTATTTTCTTTTAAAATGCATTTTTAATTAAGGTAGCTCTTAAAACTCATGTACTTGTCTTTGCAAGCTGTTGAAATATATTGAAATTAGTTTTGTCAAATCTTTTAATAGGGAACAAATCATGAAGAGATAGTTCCACAGTGTCTCAGTTCTGAAGAAACAAAGAAGAAAGTTGTATCTTTTCTGGAGAAGGTATTTTATTTATATAGAATCAAAATAGTAGTGGCACATATTTTGTTCTTTATCATGTTACTTTTTTTTTCAAATTATAACCAAGTTGAATATCTTTGTTAGCTCCAATTTTTCACAGTGCTTATTAACACAGTGGTGACCCACATTATTATTAAGCAGTTGGGACCTCATTACAAGTCAGAAGTAAAACACTTTGGAGTTGCTCTGCCTGTAGTTTGGGATACTATTGCATTGATCATTCAGGCAGTGAGATGAAGAATGAGGATCCCTCACCTGTTACTCATCATAATTAGATTCACATGTAGAATCGTAGGCCTGTGAGGATCATGTTCACCCCTGTAATTCAGTCATGGCTTTTCCAAATAGTGACTTTCCAAACTGTTGAATCGTATGGCTCCCATATTTGTGCATGCTTTGAAACTTATATGGAGATAGTGGTAGGATGTAAGTTAAAGGTTAATTGAAGCACTCACAGAACAGTTACACCACAAATTTAGAATGCTAGGAGAAAGTGAATTATGCTTAAGTACTTAATTTTTTAATATAATCTCATTATTGAACTGGACTGTGTCTCATTATTTTTATATATGCATATATTACATATCAGCTGGATGATAAGTAAGTGTGTGCACATGTTGCTTTTAACAATTTCTCACCCTATTCAGTAAAGGCTATCAGACTATCATTTTTCTGTAGGGAAGGAGAACACTGTGGAATAATTTTACCCCAATTACACTGAGGATACATTTACAGATGACTGCAACTTACTTCCAAAATTTGCTTAGTTCACAGGCTAAACCAGAGCAGTTTAACATCCGGCACTTAAACACGCAGGCCTTTTCACCTTCTGAATATCACACCATTTTAATATTGAGTAGAGAATGCTAATGTTGATGTTTGCTTGGTTTTTCATGGTCTCTGGCAGACGGGGTTTGTAGAGGAAACTGCAGCTGCCAGAGTGGAACGTGTCAAACAGGAAAAAGGTACCTTCTGGGAGCCCTTTGCTAAAGTTACTGTAGAAGAAGCAAAGAAGTCAGCTTTACAGGTATGGACTGCTTTTCAGTGTGGATCAAGCTTTAATAAGAAATTCTGCCTTATTACTTACTGATAAAACAGAAACTAGCATGGTTCTTGGCCTCATACTGAATATCAAAATAAATAGATCTAGACATGTAAAATTGTTTTATGGTAGCTACTCTTAAAAATCACATTTCTTCTTCTGAAAGCTTATCAACACATAGAACAGAGGAGGGACTACAAAAAAAGTTTTAAAAATCATACAAAATATACTCTTAACATAACTGTCAATTATTTGTAGTAACCTTTGGGAAAGTTATGTCTTTGTACCAGTGATGCTACAAATGCAGTAGTTTCTGAACCACAGAAGAAAACCAATTAACTTACCTTCCAAAATGTTTACTTTGATCCTTTGCCTCATTCATCAAATCAGCCTAAGAGTTTTTGGCACTGTCTAGAAATCACATCTACCTATTAAAAGGCAGAAATCTGATACCTCTAAGGATATTAAACTTGTTTTGAGCAGTAATAGTATATTTGGAACGGTAATCCATAATGGTAAATTTAAGTTACAGTTCTCATTAAAAAAAAAAAAATTGTTTTTAAGACATGTTAACTTTTATGCCTTACATCTGTAAAGTTAAATATATCAGTAGTATAAATAAGCCCTCAAGAATTTATATGTTATGAGCTTCCTTAGGAAGACAGGGATTATAAAAACTGTCTTGGCCCCAATCCTTCTTCCCCTTCCTGGTGCGGTGATGTTAGAAACCCTGGCAATTTACTGAACTGGCTCCGAAAGCATCATTATAAACTCAGCATTAAAAAGAAAAACAGCAGGCATTTAGAAAATTCATATTTGGAGCTTTTTTGTAAGGACAGATTATATGGCTAAAGAATACTCACTGGAAGTTACTGGACAAGGCAGCACTTCTTAGTTTCCTTCAACCTTGAGCATTAATGGTAGTAGCAGCCTGAATCCCTGTGACAAACCAAAAATGCCTTCACATCTCTCTCCAGACGCTTGCAGGGGGCGGGTGCCCTCCTGCGCTTGTGAACCAATAACCGGAATAAAATTTTCATATAAAACTTTACAGCTTTAGAATTTGTCCTTATAAGCTTTACTCTAGTCCAAAGGAAAGTTCTTTATTTTTACAATTTTGGAATGGGTATCATGGCACTACTTGTTTTTCTCATTTGCCAGCCTTCTGCGAAAAGAGCCCGTCACGAGCTCCCCTTGGAAGAAGAGTACAGGTCAGCACTGCAAGCAGCAACAGCGGCCTTGGAGGCAATCGAGTTATTACTCCAAAAGTCTCCTCCTCCAGACTGGCTTCTGACAAAAATGGAGACACTCCAAGAAAGGATTGATAAGCTAAAACATCATGTATTCTAGGGTGAGAACTGAATGGACTGGACCATATTAATTATCGCTAGGTAAGAGCTGGATGATTTTTTCTGTCATCCTACAGTGCATTTCACCTATAGATGAAAATATTGATGTAATTATATGTCTGTACATTTTCTAACACATAAAACTTTTCTAAAGTTGATTCTAGTTAAAATAGTCTTTATTGGACATTTAGAGAACAGGATGGTGGGGATATATCTCATGAAGAGCTTTGGTACAAGGTAATAAAACAGGAACAGTCGGTAACTCACTCAGATAGTACATCTGTAAACAAATAAACTGCCTAAGGAAACCTTAGCAATTTAAAATCATTTATATACTTTATAGCTAAAATTTTTTCAATAAGTTGATTTCATAATAGAGCTTACTCTTCTGACAAAGAAATAGCACAAAATTAAGCTAATCAGCTTGAGTTTTTGTATTTATTTTCTTTACTTCCAGAATTGTTCTGGAAAAAAGCAGTAAAGGTCAACCTTTCCACAGCCACTTGCTCTTCACAGAAACTGGCCTCAGTCAGACACACAGCCTCTTCCTCTGAGAAGGGCTGTGAACCTCTGCACCGCCCAGGGCTCCCCGCCAGCACGCCAGGTCTCACACTTCTGTTGGCACTGACTGGAAAAAGAGCTCCTGGTATGAGAAAAACAGGATGCTTTTGGGTTTTCTTGTCTGCAGAGCCTGCTTTTGAGGTATTTGATTTTTTAAAAAAGGAATCCATTTTCCTAAAGATTAACTCACACCCGTTGTCACCAGGTATTGTCTTCCCAGTTCAGGTCGCCATCTTCTCCCCAGCCTGCAGCCTCTCCCTGCAACAAAAGAAAGCAAGCCAAGGGCAACCTGCTGAAACAAATCATGTTCAGATTTGAAAGATCAGGAATTTAAAAGGGGCGCAACGCGTGTCTTTTGATGCCAGAATACATTTCCTTGTACTAAGTAAAATAATTTACTGGACTAGGAAGCTGAAAAGTAGAATTACTTTGGTTCCAGAATTACAAAACCACAGTATTGGGAAATAAATAACGTTCCAAGGACCATATAAGCCAGTAAAATCAGCTTGATGACACCACATTCTTGGTTTAATCCCTTTTCCAGACAAAAAAGATTATTATTGTAAAAAGTGGCCCATTTATTAGCCCAAGCACTGCTACATTTTTCTAGGGAACGAAAGATGCCATTTATAGGAACTGATCTTATTCATTTTATGCTTGATCATGTTACCCAATTGTGGACATCAGTCTTTTCTCTCACTGGGAAAACAGCATGTTTGTTATCAATGGGACAGTGCAGCTGCTACCTGTGAGGGAAGCATAAACTATTATGCACAATTTAATAATCCTCACCTCAGTAATTTCTGCTGCAGCAAATTTTGAGGAAAAGTGCATCACTGATGAGACGTTATCCTTGTTGGGAGCTACTGTTTCTGTCCTCAGTTCAGGTAAAATAAGAATAGCAGCTGAAGGCTTAATTTCTGGGATCATATCAGCAAACCAATCCAACTCTGGGTCTTTTACTGGCTTCTTTTTCACCTGTATGGTAAACTCCTCTCCTAAACCAAGTTCTGATGGAGCTTTAAGGCGCCTTTCTTGTGACGACACTTTTGGTGGCTTGGTTTGGTCTGGGTCATCCCTGCTTCGTGCAAGACTGGTCTTTTGGGGTAGGCTTGATTTCAAAGGCTTGGCCTCTTCAGTGAGTGGACGCAAAGTAGGAGTGGCCTTTTGCTCCCCTGAGGTGACAGGTCTTGCAGCCGTGATTCCACCTCCTGGGTTTATTTCAGTATCTACACCGCTGGGCTCAAAGTCATCCCAAGCCGCCGCCTCTGCATTCAAGTCGGTGAATGGCGACCTGGCAGCAGCATGGGGGTCTGCAGGGCAAATCTCTGTGTCGACAGGTTTGTCCTCAGGCTCCTCAGGCTCGCTCCAGTCAGGCCACTCCTCAGACTTTTTAGAACTCGACGGGAACTTTTCACTGTCTCCTGAGGTGATTTTCACATCTGAGATTCCGTTGATGGGAAATTTAATAGGCTGAGAAAACTGATCGCCTGTGGGAGACAAGTACAAGAATTATTCTCATAAAACGTTGGTTTTAAGAACAAGCAATATATTTAGGAGAAAGTTAACAGATCTATACAGAAACGTACAGATCCAATTCCTTGGAAATATCCATGTACACTGAAGTATGAGATATCCCAGCAGAACATAAATCAACAAAGATGTGATGTAAGTTAAACAAATACTTAAATCGTAATTTGATGGAAGCATCGCAAGCAACAACTAACTGGAGCATCTAATCCTTTACTAAATATTCAGACATACTGTTTATTGGCATAACTGTCTACAAACAAAGATAAAAATGTTCTAAGCCAGGCGATGTTACCCTTGAGATATTAATTACGTACACCCTGAAAAAGTGTTGTGTGCTCAAATAAGTTTGCCTCGCCCAACATATCCTCATTTTAAACAGATTTTCTTAAGTGCAGTCAAGTCACTGAAGTCTTGTGCAGTGTGGTCTGATTCTGTGCTCAATTCCCCAAACTTATTTAACCACAGAACTCCTCTTTCACAGCACGCCTATTAACATCTTCCAGAACTATCATTCTTTGATGATACAATTTGGAAGAAGTCCCAAAGTAAAGTATCTGGTGCAAAAAAGAATTCAAGCAACGTCTTCACCAGTTATGAAGAAAAGACAGGTATATACCCTATAGTCCAGGGAAAAAAGACAGACCCAAGCTGACTACATAATTACAAATAATAAGAAAAATCAGTCTCAATATTCCCAAAGTGCCCTTAAGGTTCAGAATTTAAACTTATTACTCAGGAAAACATTCACCCAAGCAGTGGAACAGCTATATAAGTTTAATGAATCTACCTGTCTGTAAAAGAGTACTGTAGTAATCTCGCTGTATGTGCTTCTTGCTGGTGATGGGCACGTTGCCAGAAAAACATTTAGGGAATATGCTAGAGGAGGGGTTCTTCAAGACAGGTGAGATCTGACTGCGCTGGCTGCAGACGACGTGCGTGGGAGAATCTGAAGATAAATAAAAAAACCCCAAAAATGAAAGGGGTAGTAAATTGCTTCTTTTCCTATCACATGTTAGGTGAGCAATGGTTAAGGGAAAAGGGTATATTTAACACAGATAAAAGATAAGTTGCAGAAAGAGGGCACCTCCAAATATTTGAAGAAACATAGTTACTAAGGAAGGGACTGCCTGTCCTAGAGGCATTTAAGAACAGGCTGTGTCCACATGGTGGTAATGGCACAGTAAGGTTTCAAGCATAGGTGAGCAGTTGAAGTAGACAGAAAACAAAACCTTTAGGATACCTAGTTATAAAAGTTAACAGCCTTTAAAAACATCTTAGTGGTTATTTAAAATCATACTTGATTCTACTTACTTTCCTTTTAAGAAGAAAGAGTACAAACACACCAATGTGAATGTACTTAATGCCCCAAGACTGTACACTTAAAATGTTTAAAATGGTAAACTTTGTTACAGACATTTAATGCCCAACTGGGAAAAGGAAAGTGTTTTAAGAAAATGTTGTCTTTAACAGCTTATCAGAAAGTTCACACTCAAGAGTGGGTATTGCGCAAAAGGATCCTAGCAAACTTTCTGGCCTAATACTTCCTCTGCCTTGGAAAAGTGAGGGTGAGGGGGATGGCCTGGGCTAACTCATCACAGGCCGCAGCTCCCCTCCTCAGCGCAGCCTGACCTCTACAAGCCCTCCACCCTCTTGCTTATTTCTGCCACTCTCCTCCCTGCTGAAGTCCTACTCATTTTTCTTACAAAATGTCCCCTTCTCTAAATTGTCCTCCCTAACTCTTGTTCATGCAGACTTATTTCTCTTAGGTACACTTTTCACTAACCTCCATATTAGCCCTTATGTCTGACCATGCAGGTAAACTGTAAAAGAACAGAAGGAAAAAGATAAAAGTCTAAGAGTACCTCTTTTACATACGCCCCTTCCCCAGCAGTCCCCCATGTCCTGTAGAAGAAGGGCCTCTCTTTTCTATAAACTTGGAATGTAGGCTGCCACCAGGGCTCCCAGCCATCTTGGATGAAAAGCCTAACATGGCAAGTCAGTGGGATTAGTTTCAAAGTTTTCAGGAAAATCTATTTTAGTAAAAACTTATCTGCTGTAACGTCTAGAACCAGAAGACTCCATCCAATAAGTAAAAAAGATGTTCGGAGTGGGGACTTTTACTAATTGAACATGTAAATCTGCCCCCAGAGACTGACCCCTAAGCCTTACCTCAAAATTACACATACCCTCTCCTCCTGCCAGAAATTCCTCTGGGATGAAATATAAATCTTTCATCTGCTCTTTGTGCACTCTGCTAAAAGAAAAACTGGTAACAACAGACCTCACTCAGTTTGGTATGGACATTTCATGGCTGAAGAGGAGGCGACAGCTTCTCCATCGCCCTCTTTAAGCTCCCTGGAGCCACACTGACACTGATTCATTAGCACCGAGGAAGAACTGAACTCTCTTCAAAACGTCAGGAAGTCAGTGTCGCTTTAAAAATTCTCTTGGCATCAAAATTAGAGAGCAGTCTATCTGACAGTTCCTTTCTACTAATAACTTTCCATGCTATCTACTCACTATGACTGAGAACCAGATTAGAGATCCAGAGCTTCATAACACGTCATCATCCTTCAGGGTTATACAAAGGAGCAAAGAAGCAATGACACTGTTGATAAAAAATTCTTATCCTTGACTTTTATAGCCTACAAAGATCAGAAACTACTGCTACTTCCACGTAACATCCAATGGGAACATACCAGAAATAAGGATATTTTTTTCTCTTGATTTCTTGAAGTACCTAAAAATCAAGAGCTTGTCACCTAACAGGCCATCAAAATCAAAAGAACTTAAACATCTGGTGGTGTTAAGAGCTGCTACAACCTTTTTGGAAACTGACACTATCTATTAAAATTTTAAATATTCAATATATTCTCTGACTCAGAAGTCCAAAAATGAGTGCAATAGCCATCAATAGGGAAATCACTGAATGAATTATATTCAATGAAATATTAGGCAGCTGTCAAAAAACAAAATAAAACAAAACTATTAGGCAGTTATGTACTGACCTGGAGACAGGTCCCTGATAAGCTGCTATGTGAAAAAAAAATCAAGTTGTAGAATTGTGCATAATATATATATTTTTTAAATCCTATGTGTGTGTGTAAACATACATTTGTGTGTCTTTGTGGGCTTAGAAAAAAGGATGAAAGAATTCCCACTAAGCCATTAAAACTGGTTACCTTAGATGCCCCAGAAGGAGCTGGGGGAGGGAAATCATTAACTTTTTCCTTATGTATCATTTGAATACAATCTATCTGCATTATCTGTATAATGTTTAAAATCTAATAAATTAAAACAACAACACACTAGGCCTTTTAATCATTCTTACCTTGTGGGGAAAGGTCCATAGTTTTAGTAAAACTTGGTGCAGTGCATTTGAAGACCTTGGTTCTTTCTCCTCCCACAACCACCTCTGGTCCAAGTAGAGAGACCAACACTGCCAGGCTGTGAAGAGTAATTGCCACAATGGAATCGCTGGTATCACGCAGGCCCAGTAATACCTAGGAGTGAATTGGGTAATAAGTGTATGCAGCCATATTGCCTGTCTCTTTCTCCCCTGGTAAACAAGTAGTTGGGCTGCAATCAGTTTGTGCTTGCTCAAGTGAACTTCATTTCTTAGATACGCGTTCTAGGTCAGTAGCTCGCAACCTATCTGGTCAAGGACCAATATTTTCTCCCAATCCATCACAGCCTGATACTTTTCCAAAAATAAAACAAAAATGAAATTAAGTAGATAAATACATTAGAAATATATTAGAGGGCTTCCCTGGTGGCGCAGTGGTTGAGAGTCCGCCTGCCGATGCAGGGGACACGGGTTCATGCCCCAGTCCGGGAAGATCCCACATGCCGTGGAGCGGCTAGGCCCGTGAGCCATGGCCGCTGAGCCTGCGCGTCCGGAGCCTGTGCTCCGCAACGGGAGAGGCCACAACAGTGAGAGGCCTGCGCACCGCAAAAAAAAAAAAAAAAAAAAAAAAGAAATACATTAGGAATAAGATGACTATGTTAAATTACTATAAAAGGTTTTAGATTTGTCCACGATGCCTGTTGACTCTTGCCTCCAAACCAAGGCCACAGAGTCCTCCCAAGAGCTAGCTCAGCACTTTTAAGCCTACAGCACCGAGTATTCCCGGGTGGTCTTCCATCCAAGTACTAACCAGGCCTGACCCTGCTTAGCATCTGAGATCAGATGAGACGGATGCATTCAGGGTGGGAAGGCTGTAGACAATTCCCCAACCAAATTCTTGGTGAATCTGAATACTCCAACTGAAAGACAGAGTTGCTGAATGGATTAAAAAACCAAGACTCATCTATATGATGTCATAGGAGACTCACTTCAGGTGTAAGTACATACATAGACTGACGGTGAAGGAATGGAAAAAGATGTTCCATGCAAATGAAAACCAAAAGAAGGGTGAGGTAAGTTATACTTGTATCAGACAAAACTGACTTTAAAACAAAGACTGTAATAAGAAACAAAGCAGGCATTACATAATGATAAAGGGGTCAAATCCAACATTTATAACATTTATAAATATTTATGCACTAAACATAGGAGCGCCTAAATATACAAAGCAAATATTAACAGACCCTAAAGGGAGAAACTGAGCAATACAGTAATAGTAGGGGACTTTAATATCCCATTTACATCAATGGATAGATCATCCAGACAGAAAGTCAGTAAGAAAACACTGGCCTTGAATGACACATTAGATTAGATGGACTTAACAGATATACAAAGAACATTTCATGCCAAAGCAACAGAACACACATTCTTCTCAAGTGCACACGGAACATTCTCCAGGACAGATCATATGTTAGGTGACAAAACAAGACTTGATAAATTTAAGAAGACTGAAATCATATCAAGCATCTTTTCTGACAGTAAAAAAACTAGAAATCAATTACAAGAAGAAAACTGGAAAATTCAAATATGTGGAGGTTAAACAGTATGCCACTGAACAACCAATGATTCAAAGGAGAAATCAAAAAATACCTTGCAACACATGAAAATGGAAGTAAAACATACCAAAATCTATGGGACACAGCCAAAAGCAGTTCTAAGAAGGAAGTTCATAGTGATAAGTGCCTGCCTGAAGAAACAAGAAAAATCCCAAATAAACGACTAATTCTATACCTCAAGAAACTAGAAAAAGACGAACAAAGGAAGCTCACAGAAGGAAGAAAGTATCACAGCAGAAATAAATGAAATAGAGACTAAAAAGACAATAGAAAAAAAATTCAATGAAACTAAGAGCTAATTTATTCAAAAGGTAAAATTGACAAATCTTTAGCAAGATTCACCAAGAGAGGACTCAAATAAAATCAGAAATGAAAGAGGAGATGCTACAACTGATACCACACAAAGGACCACAAGAGATTACTATGAAAAATTACATGCCAACAAATTTGACAAACCAGAAGAAATGGATAAACTCCTAGAAACATACAACCTATCAAGACTGAATCATAAAGAAATAGAAAATCTGAACAGACAGGTCAAGTAAGGAGATTGACTCAGTAACCAAAAACCTACCAACAAACAAAAGTCCAGACACAGATGGCTTCACTGGTGAAGTCTACCAAACATTCAAAGAATTAATACCAATCCTTCTCAAATCCTTCCAAAAAATAGAAGAAGAGGGAACTCATTTTTAAAAGGCCAGCATTACCCTGACACCAAAACCAGAGGACACCACAAGAAAAGAAAATTACAGGCCAATATCCCTGATGAATATAGATGCCAAAATACTCAACAGAATTAGAAAACAAATTCAACAATACATTAAAAGGATCACATACCACGATCAAGTGGGATTTATTCCAGTGATGCCAGGATGGTTGAACATATGCAAAAAATCAATGTAATACACCACATTAACAAAATGAAGGATAAAAATCATATGATCATCTCAATAAATGCAGAAAAAGCATCTGACAAAATTCAACATCCATTCATGATTAACTCTCAACAAACTGGGTATAGAGGAAACATACTTCAACATAGTAAAGGCCATATATGACAAGTCCACAGCTAACATTATACTGAAAAGCTGAAAGCCTTCTCTCTGAGATTAGGAACAAGCCAAGGATGCCTGCTCTTGCCAACACGGTATTAGAAGTCCTAGCCACAGCAATTAGGCAAGAAAAAAAAAGATATTTAAATCAGAAAGTAAGAAGTAAAATGGTCACTTTTTGCAGATGACATAATACTATATGTAGAAAACCTTAAAGACTCCAACAAAAAACTTTTAGAACTAATAATGATTTCAGTAAAGTCACAGAATATACAATCAATATACAGAAATCTGTACTATTTCTATACACTAATAATGGACTGTCAGAAACAGAAAGAAAACAATCTCATTTACAATTGCATCAAAGAATAAAATACCTAGAAATAAATTTAACCAAGGAAGTGAAAGACCTGTACACTAAAAACTATAGGACACTGATGAAAGAAACTGAAGAAGACATAAATAAATGGAAAGATATTCTGTGCTCATGGACTGGAAGAATTAGTACTGTTAATAAACTGCCCATACTACCCTAGGCAATCTACAGATCCAATGCAAGCCCTATCAAAATTCCAATGGCATTTTTCACAGAAATAGAACAATCCTAAAATTTGTATGAAACCACAAAAGACTCTGAAGAGCCAAAGCAATCTTCAGAAAGAAAAACAAAGCTGGAAGCATCACACGCCCTGATTTCAAACCATATTACAAAGCTATAGTAATCAAAACAGTATAGTACTGGCATAAAACAGTCACACAGGTCAATGGAACAAAATAGAGAGCCCAGAAATAAACGTATACATATATGGTCAACTAATTTATGACAAAAAGAGCCAAGAACATACAATGCAGAAAGGATAGTCTATTCAATAAAGTGTTGGGAAAACTGGACAGTTACATGCAAAATAATGAAACTGGACCACTATGTTATACCACATACAAAAATTAACTCAAAATGGGTTAATGACTTAAATGTAAGACCTGAAACCATAAAGCCCCTAGAAAAAAACATGGGCAGCAAGTTCTGTGACACCAGTCTTGGTGATGAGTTTTTGGATCTGACACCAAAAGCAAAGGTTACAAAAGCAAAAAACAAAGAAGTGGGACTACATCAAACTAAAAACCTTCTGCATAGCAAAGGAAACCATCAACAAAGTAAAAAGGTAATCTACTGAATGGGAGAAAATATTTGCAAATTGTACATGTGATAAGAGGTTAATATCCAAAATATACCAAAAAACTCATACAACTCAAAAGCAAAAACAGTTTGATTAAAAAGTAGGTTGAAGATATGAATAGACATTTTTCCAAAGACAACAGAAAGATGGTCACCAGGTATGTGAAAAGATGCTCAACATCATTAAACAACAGGAAAATGCAAATCAAAACCACGGTGAGATATCACCACACACCTGTCAGAATGGGTATTATCAAAAAGACAAGAAACAACAGGTGATGGCGAGGATGTGGCGAAAAAGGAACCTTTGTGTCTGTTGGTGGGAATTTATATTGGTGTAGCCACTATGGAAAACAGTACAGAGGTTCCTCAAAAAATTAAAAATAGAACTACCATACCATCCAGTGATTCTACTTCTGGGTATTTCTTTGAAGAAAAAACTACTAACTCAAAAACATATATGCACGCCCATGTTCACTGCAACATTATTTACAATAGCCATGATATGGAAATAATTTAAGTGTCTACTGATGGATAAAGAAAATGTAGTACACACTCAGTAAAACTATTCAGCCATAAAAAAAGAATAAGATCTTGCCATTTGCAACAACATGGATCGACCTGGAGGACATTATGCTATGCTAAGGGAAGTAAGTCACACAGAGAAAGACAAATACTCATGTGTGTGTGGTGGTGGGGCAGAGGACAAACAGAAAAATGAGCTCACAGATACAGAGAACAGATTAGTGGTTGCCAGAGGTGGAAGTGAGGAGGTAGGGAGGAAATGAAATGGGTGAAGAGGGTCAAAAGGTACATACTTCCTGTTACAAAATAAAAAAGTCATAGAGATACAATGTACAGCATGGTAACTATAGTTAATAATACTGTATTGCATATTTCAAAGTTGCTAACAGAGTAATTCTTAAAAGTCATCACAAGAAAAAGATTTTGTAACTGTGTGGTGACACGTGGTAACTGGGCTTAGTGTGGTGATCAGTTGCAATATATATACATATACACACATATCAAGTCATTCTCCTGTATACCTGAAACGAATATATCAATAATGTATCTCAATTTAAAAAAAAAAAGGTTTTAAATGTTAATTTTCCGTATCTGTACTCACCTCATTGCAGAACCATAACAAAGAGTACATGGACTGGCAATATTCTGCAGAGCTCACTTAGAAACACTCATCTAGGTCACTAAGAGCTATGTTACCAGTCCTTGGCCTCTTCTCAGTTTTATACACCCATAAGGATAGGACCTTGAAACCTTCTTTATATCTGATGCATATAACACCTGCCCCAAACTGAGCCAATTATGATCTCTTTCCCGGTAACAAAAACTGGAATTTAGAGAAACTGGTTATCTCTGAGGTTTGCTTAAAATGAGGAGAGTGAACTTAGAAGCTATGGGTCAACCATGTTTGTCCATGTGTACACCAAATAATTAAAGCTGGTCTTCAAAAGTCAAGAGAGAAAGGAACGCAATGAAGACCATATGGCTGAGTCCCAGCTGCACTTGATTTCCATGTAAGGCAGAATGACATCCTTTGATTAAAGTCTCTCTTTTTTTTTTTTTTTTTTTTGCTTTAGCTTGTTTTAGTGGGTTTCAGTTACCTGCAGCCAGAAGAATCTTGACTAAGACATTCACATGGAGCTATGAGGAGAGATTTTGCTCTGAATTGGCAAACACGTATATAAGGAAGATGGCAGGCAAAGCATGTGCACCAGCCAGACACAAGGCTATCAGGAGTCCTGGGCTCTGGTCCTTGCTTTGCCAGGGGTTCTCAATATGACTCGGCCAATTAATCGCTTCATTATTCTGGTCTAGTTTCCTCATATATCCAAGATGAAGGTTTCCAACAGGACTCAATAAAATAACTAACAGGTCCAATGCTAACAAACCAGGCACTTTCTCGAAACAAAGCTGTACAAGTAAACTAAATCATGGTTAGAATTCTATCAACTGAATACGGTAATCATAAAATAAGAAACCACCAAAGCCAAAAACCCAAGAGTCATCCTCAAAACTCTCCCATCTAGTGAGAAACTGAGTCCTACCCCTTCTACCCTTAATCACTGCCGCCATGTTTTCCCCAGTCCTTGTCATCTCTTAGCAGGACTATTCTAATAACTTCCTAGTTGAACTCCCTTAGTCTATCTTCCACTGCTCCCAAAGTGAACACTGAAATCAGTCAAGTTATTCCCCTACAGGGGGAGTAGCTCCACTGAGAGTTTTCACTGCCTTTCATATGCTGAGTATCTACTTATTATTTGACCTCAGCTCAGTGCCAATTCTGAGACCTGTGATGGTATCTCTATTTCAGAGTTAGAGTGCTTCATTCCTCTTCTAAATTTTCAGACACAAACAACTACAAGTAGGGTGACAACTACTGCTGCAGATGTAAACACAAAATGCTATGTTGTGGTAGCTAGGCTCTAAAGCCAGCCCCCAGTGAACCACACCCCCAGTATCCACACCCTTGTATAAAACCACCCCATGGTGAACCTGGCCTGACTTCTGTGACTCACTTCAACCAAGATAATGTGACAGAAGCAATGTTGTCAGTTTCCAATCTCTGCCTTAAGAAGGCTGCTTGGGCACTTCTAGTAGCCTTCGGCAGCCATGGAAGAAGTCCACACACCTTGCTAAGGAAATCATGTGGAGATGTCACATGGGGGAATAGGGGCCCTAAAATGTCCTGAGGCTTTATGGAGAGGGAGCCCCAGCTGTCCTGATGCCCCAGGTAAGCCCACCTTTCAACCTTCCCCTCCAAGGTGCCAAGGGGCTATTCTGGATGTGTTATGGGGCCCCAGATGACTGCTGCCTCAGCTGACATCATGTGGAACAACAGAACCCCCAAGCTGAGCCCAATCAATCCAAAGAATCGTGAGAATTAATAAAATGATTGTCATTTTAAGGCACTAAGTTTTGGGGTGATTTGCTACACAGACAACAAACATCTATTATTTCCGATCTACTCTCTCCTTGAAAGCAGGAAGTGTGTTACATACCTCTAGGGCCCCAGTACCTAAGCACAAGAACTGGCATAAAACCAGGCCTTATAATTTGTAAATAAATTAATCTGATAGAAAAACAAGTTATTTGAAAAATACCATGTGACCGATAAAATCTTTTAAAACCTTGTACCGAGTTGAATAGCGTCTTCCAAAAGTTCATGTCCACCCAGAATGTGACCTTGAAATGCGTCATACTGGGTTAAATCCAATGACTGGTGTGCTTATAAAAAGGCCGTGTGACAACAGAAGCAGAAATTGGAGTGACACGGCTACAAGCCAAGAAACGCTAAAGGGCTACCAGAAGCTGGGAAGAAGGCAAGAAGAATTCTCCCCTAGAGCCTTCAGAGGAAGCCCTGCTGACATCCTCATTTTGGCTTTCTGGCCTCCAGAACCATAAGAGAAGAGATTTCTCTTGTTTTAAGCCACGCAGTTTGTGGTAATTTTGTTACCTCAGTTACAGAAAACCGATACAAACCTGGAGCCCTGGAGTGGGCAAATCTAACAGGCTCCCTGGTGGCTGACTGATAGGCTGAAAACCACTGACAGGAATCATCTCCTGTTCCTCTCAGTTATAATTTAATTATTTTATAGTAATTTAATTATGATACTTGCACTTTATGTTCACAAAGCATCCCACAAACGAATCCTGTTAGTTTTCCCCCAAAGAATTAGCAAACAGAATTAC
This sequence comes from Globicephala melas, assembly GCF_963455315.2. Classification (NCBI taxonomy): domain Eukaryota; kingdom Metazoa; phylum Chordata; class Mammalia; order Artiodactyla; family Delphinidae; genus Globicephala; species Globicephala melas. Next base: position 59,097,481 of record NC_083314.1, on the reverse strand, counting down.
AGTTTTTCAGGTTATAAACAGGTGAAAACCAAATATGTTAGTTTAACTGATTTGCCTGTGTGACTGGCCTGGAAAGGCAACTTTAATTCCCGCCCTTTGGATCCCAGGAGGCGTTTAAACTGAAGTTCTGCCTCAGGCCTTCTCAGCTGTTCCCCAGACGCTCCAAAGACCCCCTCCCTCCCAGCTCCCCTGCCCCCAGCACCCGCAGCGGGCCCTGGCTCCGCCTCCTCCCCTGGAGAGCGCTGTGGGCGCCCGCCCCGCCCCTACCTGGGGCAGGATGACTTTCTTCAGCTGCTCCTGGGTGAAGTGCCCCACGTAGGCCTCCAGGTGAGACAGCAGCACCGTCCGCACGTGCTCCTCGTGCACCTCAAACAGCCGCAGCAGCACGGGGATCACCCGCGCCTGGAACAGGGCTGGTGAGAGCAGGCGGGGGGCTCCTCCCCTCGCACCGTCTTCTCCCCAGGTCAGACGAAAGAACAACGCGTCACTTCGGTGAAAGGAGCACGAAGCCCAGCGCAGAAACTGAGCCCAGAACTTCACACACGTTCTAAATGCTCTTCTAAATTCCCAAACCAAAGGGAAGTGCTTCTTTTGACCCCAAATTACTCAAGGCTTAACTGTCTTAATCACACTCCACCTTGTAGAAGTGTTTCTGAAATACTCTATCATACTTAATGTACTATTTACAAAGAAACCTTATGTTCTAATAGAATCCTGAGTCGACAGCTCTTTATATACTTACATCTAATCAATGAGGAATTTCATATACTAGATTCAACGGATATGATTGTTGCAATTTCATCCGGAAAGCCAGGAAGTGTGTTAAATGCTACAACAAGAGTTGGCGCTGACGGTCCTCTCCTTCCTAGTAGTTATGGTAGGTTATTCAACAGAGACATGCATCAGAATCATTTGGGGACCTTTCAAAATACATATTTACCCATCCTTGCTCTGTCCCAGAACCAGTGGATCAGGCACAGGCAAATTTTTAAAAAGCTCCCCAGGTGATTCAGATTACCATGAAATAATCTTGCACTGCTCAAATATGGACTAATAACTCCCAAACTCCATAATTACCAATAATACTTTGAAAAAAATTCACCTTTTTTGGGGCCAAGGAGGTAGGGAAGAAAACTCTTAACAGCTACTGGCTCTGCAAACACCAACTGATTAAGCAGAAGAGGCACCAGCCGTGAAGCTATTAATTCCTCTGACAGGCAGCTGACTCTGTCCAGGAGGAACCTGAGGGCAAAGAAGGAAAGCCTGGGAAACTGGCTGTGACACTGTATCAACTCACTTGTACAGTTTAGACGCATGCAGCTTTATTCCACTTCCATCAAAGTGATGAATCTGAAATGTAGCTAGAGAAACTGTAGCTAGGTCAGTCCCCAGGTATTTAAGAAAAACACAGAAGGTGTGAGGCAAGGCCAAACAGTCAGTACATACACAACCTCCAATCCAAGCTAGGAAAATTTTTTCAAAAAATGGCCCCTCATTAATAGCAAGAGTGTCTTCTCTCCCCGCTAATAAGCCAGAGGCTTTCTGGTCAATAAAAGGTACTTTCTCAAGTTTAAAAGACGTAGGATATTACATTATCTAAAGTTTCCACGGTAAACAAAATACTAGCTTTTGTTACTCAACTTATTAAAACAAGCTATGTACAAGCACTTAGTTAGGAAATACACAGATATCAGGTGTTGGCAGTAGTAAAACGCCACTATACAATCACCCTGAGCAGGTAATCCTGCCTCCTCCTTAATTGGGAAACAGGCCCCACCATGCTTTATCTCCTGCAAGCCCCTCGGCCACTATCGACAAACCAGTCCACACCCAAACTCACTCCCAGCTCCTTTTCAGGTTCCATGGATGCGAGGGCTTCCTCTTATTGAAGGTCACCCCCACTGAGCCATTGCCCCAACTCCCCCTTCTCCCCCAGGGCCATGCACCGACAGCCCCCCAACACAACTGCATCTTCAACTCCTCCCTCAGTCCCCCACCAGCTCCGTCCCATCAGCCTACAAACATGCTCCCGTCTCTTCCAGCCTTAAAAACATCCTTCCTAAAAAGAAAAAAAAAAATCCTTCCTTGACTCCATTAGCAATTCTTTAGCAATTCTATGTTCTTCTTCTCCAAGCTTTTCAGGAGATTTTACCCCAAGTCCACTTTCTCACCTTCCACCCATTTCTCAATTCACTGCAGTTTGATTCGCTCTGCTGAAACAGCTCTGAGACAAGGTCATCAGTGCTCTCCTGACTGCTAAGTGAACAGGTATCTGTTGACTGCTCCTATCTTTCTGAAATTTTCTACTCCTTTGGAATACCAGCCTCCTGGCTGTCTCTCAATCTCCTCCAACCACTGCTTCTGTCTCATTCATCAGCCACTCCCTCCCCACTGGCCCCCTTACAAGGTTGTGTGCCCCAGGGTTACATTTGGGCCACTGTACTTTTCATGCTACCCACTTTCTATGGGGCAATGTCACCAACTACAGGCTGATGAAGCCTCACATTCGCCTCTAGCTCATCAGCTTAAGACCTCTCTCCTGAGCTTCTGACCCATCTGCCCAAATGCCCACGTACATCTCTACCTGAAGTCCCACAGACACTTCAAACCAACACACTGAATGCCAAATTCTTCATTTTCTCTGCATGTAGGTTCTCTCCTCCAGTATTCTCTAATTCTTTTGGTGATAATCACTAAGGCTTGTCAGTCTGTTTTAATATTTCTTATCTGTGTCTTCTTCACTGTACCATCACTGCCCTTACATGAGGCTTCACATTTACTACCTGGCCTACTGCAGTCTACCAACCGATCCAAGTCTTATGTGAAATAAACCTGTGCCCTCCATAGAAAACAGAGCGATCCACCCAAGGGGAAACAGCCATCTCACAGCCCATTTTCACTCCTTTGATGGTTTCAAGGCCTGAAGTCCACTGCTTACCAATAGTGTCAATACTCCTAAGTGCCACGTCCAAGGGTGCCCACCCCTTACCCTCCAGCAGGACCCAAGCGCTCATCATTCCTCGCACAAGACATACTGTGTCTTGCCTCTGTGCACCGGTTCATGTTGCTCCTCTGCCTAGAATACCTCTTCTCTAACCTCCTTCTCCCCCGTCCTCTGTTGTTTTCAGGACGACCCCCTCAAGCTCCATCACTGTTTAAGGGTTATCAGTCTGTATCTGTTTCCCTCACCAGAACTGTCCATGCCAGGGCCTAGAAAAGAGCCTGACGTATAGGAAATGTCACTAAACTTTAAGAAAACAAATGTCTGACTCATCCTCTCTAGGACACCTGAAGTGATTACATGGACTTAACCCAAGTTACTGAATTTTAAGGCCTGAATTTTCTAAACTTACTTGAAAAATTCAGCTTTTTCCTCTTCACTCTTCAATGTTAAACTTTTCAAGAAATTCACAACTTCTAGAAAATCATTCCTAAATGCCAAAAAAAAAAAAAAAAGATGCAGGACAACAGATTAAAGATGGCGTTGTCAAATATTGAAGCAATAACCGCAGACCACACCACAATAATATTCAACAAAGAAACATTCCCCTGTGCCACTTGGAAGATTCTATTATAACTAAGTAGCTTATAAGACAAATACTATGGAACAAGTCCACAAGGAATTTAATATTTTAAGAATATCAAAGAGATCTGTCAAGAGGATACACGCTTAACCACACACACATGTGCATACACAAACGCTAACAAACACTGTGGTTTTAATCATCATCATAATCATCCAAATGTTTTGTTGTAATAGGATGTGGTTACATGAACTATCCTGGGAGAAATGGTATTACCATTACAAAATAGTTGCTAATTCTCAAGTCTCCTTTGGTGAAAACTATTAAAGAGGGCTGGGGAAAGAGGAATTTCTGGTATAAGTCATAGCAATCTTCTCGGTTCTCCCGTTGTAGTTGTCTGGTCACTTTTGCAGCCAGGCAGGGAAGAGGGTGAGAGGAGTGGTCAGTTTCCTGCAGGGTCTCCAGAGAGCCCCGCGGCCACTCAGCTCCAAGCCAACGTCGCCCCTGGAAAGGAGGCTTCAGCAGCAGCCTGCAGCCCCCTGCCAGGACAGCTGACCTCCTGGGTCTCCACTCCTCACATTGACACCTGTTTCCCTCTGGCTCAGCGGCAGAGAAAAAGCACAAAGCCTTAACCGAAGTGCAATGAGGTTGGCTTGGCTGCCTCAGCGGGAAATGCTGGCCCTCCTCCTCCTGCTGCCGCCTCTGGCCGGGCTTTCCCCTCTCGTGTAACAATCAGATTTGGGGGACAGGGCGCCGGTGTGTGGTTTTGGCTTCCCTCTCCCATCTCTGTTTAACACATAATTCTTACTAAAGAACTCTTATCACACACAGTAGTGAGAGCATCTATTTACTATAAAGGATTCTGCTTTGTAGAGATTCTATACCAAGATAAAGTATCACTATGAATCACCCAAAAAGACATGGAAATACCTTGGTTAAAAGACTTATACTGGGAAAGGTCTGAACAGTTTCCCTGGAGCATAAGTGACAAAACCCTTGTAACTACAAGGAAAATACCCCCTCTGCCTTGTTTAATAATATACACCCCCATCCTCAGAGGTAACTGTCCCCCTCCAGGGATAATATTAGCTTTCCCTTCACTCTGGTTTCTCTCAGGCTTTCTGACTGCAAACACATAGGATTTTTAGTTTCACAACTGACATAAAACTGATTTTGCTAATAAAAGTCATGAATGTGGAGTTAACCTGTGCAGAAGTTCTGCAGTCATGGAAATTAAAAAATAAAGGACACATAATTAAAACTAACCTGGAAGAGAGGTTCAAAAACATCTGAATCCAGCGACAGTATTAACAGCTACACTGTGCCCTCCCACTAAATTGACTTCTTTGCTCTTCCATCACGTATCACTAAACAAAGAAAACAATCTTCTGCCTGAAGAAAAATAAGCTCATTTCCACACCCCCACCCAACTGAAATTCAACAATAACAGACTCGTATCACAATGGCAGCAAAAAGGAAAGGCCATGTTTATTAAGTTCCTCAATTAACTTCCAACTGTAAATCACTGGACATAGCCTAGCTTCTTCACATTCAGAAGCCCTAAGTAATCCAGCTATAATTTCTAGACCCAGGCCTCCATGACAATTAAAGAGTTCGAAAACTTCCTATCTGTGATAGGAAGCTGAAAGGCAACCCAATTTCTCCCTCTATTTTCCCATGTGGACATGATTCACTCTCTTCTAATAATGAAGGACAACAACAGCAGCAAAAGGACCGCAGCATTTGGTCCTCCAACACCCACCACTGGAGCATAACCCACAAGAGAGCAGGCGGGCATCAGTGGGGAGCAGCCAGCGTGTCACACCAGGCGCCCTCACCTGAAGAAGTCATGGGACAGGAGGGTGCAGAGCGCTGGCCGACAGTTTGGAATGGGATTCAGCAAAGTTGAGTGCAAGGTCTGTTGAAAGCTGGAGAGAACATCCGCTGAAACTGAAATCCAGAGCGACAGTTAGTTTCCAATGCCGTCTCCCTCTTTTCAGGACCTCTATAGCTGGAGACTGACGAGAGCAAAAACCAACCTGTAAAAGCCCAAACAAACAAAGCCCTGGCTGTTGCTGAACAGCTTCCTGCTTTCCTGAAGCCAAGCTCCTTGACAGGTGTAGAAAATTGTCCTGACAACACATCCAAGCCCCTGCTCACGTACCTCCCCCCCTTGGAAGCCCTCTCATTTCCTGACTGTCAGTTTAACTCAGCTCAGGCCCAGAGGAGGAGGTTTAATAAGCGGCAGGTTTGAGGGCCTTTTCAACCAGGTCTCCTCACCCACAGAACACAGGAAGTTATCTGAATGACTATATTTTCAATTCTCTCATGGGTGGTACATAATTGCCACCATTCTAGACACAGTGAAGAACAGTGAGTTCATCATCCACCAAGAATGCCTCAGGGTTTAATTCTCAAGTGTTTAGGCTGGGACAACTCAGAGCTGACAGCTGAATGGTGCTTGTGACTGCAGAGCACTGCGTGAACCGGGAAGAAGAAACTGCGTTAGAGCTGCAGCAATGTGAGATATAGGCCAGTAAGGGGCCTAAAGAGACATGGACCCCAGTACACTTAAAGGGTGGACAACTGAAGGCCTGGAGTGGCTGGAGGAGAGTGTAGCAGGCTGCCAGAGAACTCAGAAGAGACCTATGTGTTCAGTGGCCTGGGCTTTGAGGGCCAACAAAAGAAAAAAGTAATGAGTAAATGAAATCACAAAGAAAAAAATCAAAAGAACTTTGAAAAAAAGATAAACGTTAATCTTGATTTAGAAATTAAGAAAAAACTTTGAATCTTACTCTATTCTTCAGATCATTACATATACATCAATAACAGCATTCACTTACTTTTTGGCTGCCTTGATAAAGAATCGTCTTTAGACCATAAATACCAATACCAATTAATAAGATAATAACATGATATTCATAGCCATAGTTCCAAGTTCCTACTTAAAACTTTTTTTTTTTTTCTTTCCTGCGGTACGCGGGCCTCTCACTGTTGTGGCCTCTCCCGTTGCGGAGCACAGGCTCCGGACGCTCAGGCTCAGCGGCCATGGCTCACGGGCCTAGCCACTCCGTGGCACGTGGGATCTTCCCGGACCGGGGCACAAACCCGTGTCCCCCGCATCGGCAGATGGACCGTCAACCACTGCGCCACCAGGGAAGCCCTAAAATTCTTTTAACTATGCAAAGTAAAGAAACCCGAAGCTTCTTCCCTCCCTGCTATTAGGATCTGCCCTAAACAACTTTCTTGGTAAGCAACAGCTCCTTACTATGATCAAAGACTGCAGTTCTCTGAATACATACAGAACAAGCCATGGATGATTTTCCTACTTATTCTGTGGATGCAGCAGCATAACTCCAACTCACCCTGTTCACTTAAGATTGTGAGCAAACTTTCCACCAATGTCCCAAAAGAATAGGCATCCCGAGCATGTCCATGTGACTCTGGCAGAGTTGTGAATTCTGGAAGCTAAAAGCAGTAAAGACCATTAAAACCAGAGGATCTGCTTTACAAACCATTTCTACTTTTCTCTGAAGCACTTTCTCCCATTTTTGCATTCATTATACTCAAAGCTAACTACATATTACCACACACTAATTTATAGGCTCTTAAAACTATTAGTGAATAGAATTTATCAATGATACTAATAATATCAAACAAGGGCAAAAAGAAAAAAGGTCAGAATATATGTCTGTGGCTTTCAAAAATATTTTTGACTGCAAACCAGAGAAAAAAAATTATCATAATTATCATTATCAACATATTCACATACATGTATAAATACATATCAGAAACAAAAGTTTCAAAAGACAGTACTTAGCTTTACTACCCAAGATGTCCAATGATATTTTCTATTTTATTCCTTTCTTTTTCTCCCTTAAAATGCTGGTCAGGACCCCTAAATTGATTCAAAACCCACAAATCATCAGTTTGAAAAACACTACTATATATACATAGTACTGATTTGAATAAACCTGAGTTATTTCAAGTCTTAGGTTTATACTTAAGTTTATAGTTGGGTTTGTATTTCCTGTAAAGCACACTAAATATGTCTTTAGGGGTCAATGTCTATAGTGGTTAAGAACAAATATAGAGAAAGCAGCTGCTTTTGAATTTACTGGTAAATATACTCTTTCTTTACCACCACCATAATATTAATAATTGCCCTTCCTTACATCTTGGAATCCCAACTAATGGCCAGATAGGCAGATGACTGGTTGGGTGAAGCACAGAAAAGGGCCAGGGTCTTGCTTCCTCAGCTCTCATGGCTTCCAATAATGTACAAAGACTTACCATGAAATAGCTATGAAGCGCCAACCCTGCTCACACTGAGGTACCTCTTATCTTTAAGCACTATCACGGGTGTCTATATGACCAAAAAATGTAAGCTGAGTGTCAAGAAAAAGGCTTTCTGCTGTGATGATACAGTAAGTCTTAGAAGCCTTCAAGGCCAGAGGAATTATGAGGCGTCTATAACTTAGCAAAGAAAGAGGTGGGCAGAGGAAAGGTTTTTTTAAAGTTTCATACACAGTTACACAAAGAAGCCTTCATTACATCTGAAGCGTATCCTCTTACCATCTCTTCAGGAGGGATAGATGCTGGGTCTCTTACTGACTGAATACTCCTCAGAAACTAGACAGAGAAATAAATTAAGGAAAGTAATTCAAGCATATGTTTGGTGAACTGATCTCTTACATTAAGTTACAAAAGCAAAGAGCAATGGAAACAGCAGCAATGAAACCTTCAAACCAATGCCACGCATTAAATGCATAAATTTAAAATCTTGATAACTAAAAAATGCAGATATGGTACCTGGCATGGCGCAAGGCTTAGTGGAAAATAAATTACGAGTTCCCTTTCCTTTCCCCTTCAGCTGGTTTAACAGAAACCCTCTGGTGTTCAGAGGCATCTCTGTAACTGATTTCCTTATAAGGAAATTAGAAATACTTCTTTTTCATCCTGCATAGATATTAACAAATAAAAGTCTTCTCCAGCAGAGAACAAATCTATCATTAATCTGCTCACTGAGTCAAGTCAATCATAAGGTTTGCTGTCACATGAGATATATGAGGATCTTATAAACTACAGAGCCAAAGCCAACATCCACAGAACAAGTACATTCATTCACTGATTCAAAGACTATTTTTCAAGAGCTTATGTGTCCCAAGCACCATTTAGGGCACCAGGAATACAAAATGAATGCAATAAATCCCCGTCCCCAGCCAGGTGCTCACAACCTAGAACTAAACTAAGAACTTAGATAACGTGTGCTGGCTGAGTGCCACGGAAGCCTAGGAGGGAACTACTCTTGTTGGGTAGGGAACGCCTGGGGGAGGGCTTCACAAAGAGGAGACTTAGCCAGATCTAGACTTCAGCTAGGCGTCAGCCGGATCTTACATCCTGCAGAGAACCCAGGGGAAGAAAGGCATCCCAGCAACAGAATGGCACACAAAGAAAGAAGAGGGTGAAAGAGGACCACCCATGAGAACACAGCTGAGATGCGTGCAACAGGATGCAACCGGAGTGTAGCTCAATAACTGAGAGGTATACGGAGCTAAAGGTAGGCTGGGAAGGAGACTGTGAAGGGCCTTGTATGCCACGGTAAAGAATCTGGGATGAACCCCACAGGAAGAATTACATCCTGGTATACTAACTAGATGTAAGCTGACTTCTGAGAAGAAAGCGATCAACAGGGGCAGAAATAAAAAAGGAATGTCTTCGTGGTGGAAGGAGCATTTGAATTGAGCCAGAGCCCCTGAAGGTGCACATGCAACAAGGCCCCCATGTGGAAGCTGCACACAAGGGAACACGGGAAATTAGGCCGAGCCAGGAAGTCGGGGAGCCACCTCATCAGTAAGTCAGGGAGCCACCCTGTCAATAGGGAAATTATGACGGGAGTGGTATTTCTGTTTTAAAAATAGTTAACTTTAGTGGCAACATGCAAAATGGTGAAAACAGGAAACAAAACAGAGAAGAGCAAGGTTGCTCAACCCAGGAGGGAAATATGTAGATCTCTGTCAGACAAAGTTACTGTTCAAGAAGTACCACAGGCAGCAACAACACAGCGCGGCACTAGGAGCAGCTGCGATGCACAGCTCTTAAGACGTGGTGTATGACTCTGGACAACCTGAACGACTGTTCAGTGAACATTTCTAATGTACCTAATATGTGCCAGGCACCATTCTAGGTGGATATATAAAGGTAAGTATACGAGACTATCACCCTCAAGAAGCTCAGCCACTGGTGAAGAAGACAGACACATGAAGGTAATTTCAATATTAAACATTCAGTGGGAAAATTAAGTACAGGCTACTACAGGAGCACAGAGGATGGGCATTTAATTAAAAATTTGACCAAGCCACTCGACCTCTTTCAGTCTGATTCCTCAAGTATAGAATGAGGAGAAAAGAATAAATGACTCCTAGTCCCCCCCTGGAGAGTAAAATCCCACAATTCTATGGATATGAGCATTGACAAAAAAGTCAAGTCTCTGAATCTGAGACCACACTAACATTGAAGGAAAGTCCCTAGGGGAGAACCACACACCAAAATGCTACCAAATTCTGAATAACAAAGAGGGCCTGTCACCTGGCTTACCTCTGGTGTGGCCTGAGGAACTTTACAGACTGTTTCCATTCCTCCCAGCTTCCAGTGCCCATCTTCACTCACAAACACAGATGATAAACAGACATTGTTGTGTGTGAGATGTCCCTGGAAAAAAAGAACAGGAAGAAGATTGCCACTCCAATTTTCTGAGTAGAAGTTTTAAAAAACTAAGTACTCATTACCAAAAAAAAAAAAAAAAAAAAATTATGGCAAGTCTTCCTACTTGTGGCATAATAAACAGAACTACAACTTTAAGGAATGACAAATTGAATGAAGCTGCTTAAACATTATGAGGTTAGAAAAAAGGGAAAAAACACAATAGAAAGGCTTATCTCCCCCTGCCTGGTGAGGCAGGTTAATAAAGACGTAAAAGCCACTGCACAGATATTACACAACCCCATCTCCATTGGAGTCAGGAGATACAAGTGTCCTTAAACATAAATTTGCAAGTCTTTTTAACCTACATTGTATGCTTCAAATGCCTTTAAAGGTACAATTTATCTTTGCTCCCACAGGTTACTGTATTAATTTTCTCCTCTAAATTCTTTCTCACCTACATTCTATCACGAACCCAGATCCACTTCACCTGAAATCTTGTCAGTAGGCATTAAAAAAATTCTGCCTGAAGAAGAGGAAAATGGAATAAGGACCACCAGAAATATCCCACAGACCACAAAAGAGCCAAATTTAAAACTATAAAAAATAGTACAGTCAAATAAATGAGAGGGAAGAAGAAAAAGAGAACAGGGTTGAAGTATGTTTTTCTCCAAACCAGAAATTATTCCAGTAGATAAGTGCATTTTAAATATTCTACCCACCAGATCAAATATGTACACATTTTTATATAAAACACTCCAAGTTATATATATTTTTAAAGGAAAGCTTAAAATAGTATGCAGGTGTTTTTCCGCTTGGGAAAAAGCAAAGGAGAATAAGCACAGAGATGTCTGCTTTATACACACAAGAAATATCTCTGGACTAACACACTGATCATGGTTGTCGATGGAGAGAAGTAGGGCGCTGGATTCAAGGATGAGGCAGGGACTTGTTTTTCCCTATCTGCACTCTCATACTATTCAAACTTTTTACCACGTTCATGCATTTCTCCAACAAAGAAAATATTCCTCCACAGTGGGGCATTAATAATTCTACTTATGTGAATCTTAGACATACTTTAAGAGATGATAAATCCAAAGTGATATTTGGAGACTCTGTCTCCCAATAACAGAAAATGTTTTAAAAACACATTAAGATGAGTCAAATTCAAGTGCTTCTAACTTGTAACTGGTGTTTTTAAATCTCGGGTGGGGAGGGGGGCTGCCAAAGGCCTTAATACTTCAGAATGTAAATTCCATTAACAAATAGTAGCTCAATAATACTGTTAAGAAATAGACAAGAAGTAAACAAAATACTCTATCCCCTTCATAGCAAACACTGCCACAGTGTTAGGGGCTATCTCTCTTTGGTACCACCTACTTGAATGGAAAGGGGTGTGTAAAACTCTGCCTCTTTCTAAGAAATGCTGATTTCTTTCTTTAAAATCTAAAAAAAAAAACAAAACTCCTGAAAACAAATAGGAAGGTTGGTCCATCAGCAGCACTGATGTTACTAAACTTTTATCTTAATAACAAATACCAGCTGTAGCTATTTTTATATAAAGACTTATCCAAAACTAGAGAGAGACTATAGTAAACTGAAATAAAGTTCTACAAATAACTGCCCAGGGACAAAGAACATGTTGCCTGTTCCACAAACCACTTGTCTGTCTGTAGCATCTTGTATGCTGTTTTCCCTCAGGAAGCCTTCTGATAAGAATAGTAACTTCTGATTTCTACAGATACCGTAATTCACCAGCACTACCCCATACATCAGCCTCCTCCCACCACCCCACCCCTGGTCTACATGAAAGCCTGTGAGGCAGACTGTGTCCAGGTTACTTACTCTGTCATGAAGGAAGATAAGAGCCAGCAATATATCATAGATCCCAGCACAGACCTCTGCAGAAGACAATGTTTCCAAAGCCACTTCCAGAGGCTGCACTCGCTCAGTGACAAGATGAATACCATCTGCTTCCACAGTGCAAGATAAAAATCTTAGCAAGCAAGGGTGACGAAGTGTCTTCAAATGCTTTAAAAATATAAACAGAAGAGTTGGTGAAGTTAATGACTCAAAACAAGATTAACTATAGTTTCATTAACATTGTAGTCAAGTCAGAAAATGTATACTTACATTCAAGGTCTTTTCCAGCTCCTTACCTCTCTCACCTACCCCCCCAAGTTTCAAAAAAGGCAGAGAAGAATACGTGACTTGTTCTGACAGTAGTCACTTTACCAACATTTACATTACTCTACAGAGAATTCCAGTTCCATTATGGGAGGGTAAGCCCCCCAAGAGCCTAGATCTCCAATGATTATTGCTATAAACTCCTAACGAAGTGCCAAAAACAACTACCTAAGAACTCTGAAAAGTAAACAAAAACACGTAGATTACGGAGGGGAGTCACACATTGGGGGGAGTTTCCTGGTTCAGGGAATGTCCCTTCTCACAGCTGTGCACTGAAGGCAGTCCCCAGGTGCAGAGCAGTGCAACAAACGTGGCTAAAACTCTGAGAGAAACCTTGCCATCTTTCTGGCCAGGAGAACCAAAGCAGGGCTGAGTATGAGGAAGCTGTCCCAGAGGAGAGAGAGCTAAGGGAGGGAAAAGGAGATGCCCTAGTTATCTGTATACCTACGCAGGTCTCAGACTAACCCCTGAACCAAACACTCATAGGACAGACCCAAACTAGCATGGCAAAGTTTTGAGAAATGAACTAAGGTTTGAACTACCATGCACAGGAAGGCTGGAAGGAGAGTAGTTAAAAAAAAAAAGGAGAAGAAGCTTGAACCCAAGGGGATTGACTGCCTGCAAACAAAAAACATCAATATTCTCCAGAGGACTACAGCAGAACCAAGGTCTATGCAACAGGACATTCAAAATGCCCAGAATGCAATCCAAAGTCACTAAACTGACAAAGAACCATGAAAATGTGAAAAGACAACCAACAAATATCAAACCCAAGATTGACCAACAGATAAACCAGAGAGAGAATTATCAGAAAGAATTTGAAGCAGCTACTCTAACAATTCCCCCTAGAGGTAAAGGAAAGAGTTATGAGATAAGTGGTAAGATAGACGTTCTCAGAAGAGATATGAACGTTACATAAAAGAACTAAATGGAAATTTTGGAAATTAAAAATAAAATATTACAAATAAAAACTTCAATGGATGGACTGAAAAACAGAATGATGATGACAGAGGCAAGAGTCAGTAAACCTGAAGATGTTAACCAATCTAAAGAAGAGGAAAAAGTATTTCAAAAAAAAAAAGATCAGAGCTTCAGAAACCTGGGTGACAATAACAAAAAATTTAATGCATATAATTGGAGTTCCAAAAAAGAAAGAAGAGAGAATTGGGGCTAAAAAATATAATGGCTGAAAACTTCCCAAATTTGGCCCAATACTTAAGTTTACAGATTTAAAAACTTCAATGAACACCAAATAGGATAAATAGAACTACATTATGATCAAACTGCTGAAAATCAAAGATATATTAAAAAATGTTGGAAGCAGCTAGAGAAAAACACCACTGGTGGAGAGAAATAACGAACTGAATGATACTAATTCCTCATAAGAAAACAGAGTCCAAAAGACAAAGGGGAACTATCTTTAAAGCAATGAAAGAAAAAATAAAAGATCAACCCTGAATTCTGTATCTGGCAAAAATATCCTTTAGGAAAGAAGGCAAAATAAAGGCATTTTTGATCATGGAAAATAGAAAAGTTGTTGCTACAAGATTTGCTCTACAAAAATGTTAAAGTTCTTCAAGCTGAAGAGGAAATGATATCAAAGGGAAACTTAGATCTTCAGGATTGAAGGAAGAGCATCAGAAATCAGAAATAATAAACCTCAGGATAAATTTGAAGGCTACTTTTTACTTATTTAAAATATAGACACCTACGTAAAGTAAATATTGTAACACTGCCTGGTGAGGTTTTCAGTGTGTGTGATGTATATGTATGCCTGTGTGCTAGTGTACACATACAGTTGATATATATGTAACCAAAGAACGGCAGGGTTGGGGGCTGGAGACACCTATATGATTCCAAGGCTTCTACATTTTATTTGACTGTGGTACAATACTAACCTAAAGTAGACTATTAAAAGTTAATTATGTATACTGAAGTCCTTAGTGCAACCATTTAAAAAAAATAAAGAAATACAGACCCCAAGTCAAGATAAATTAAAATGGAATACTAAAAAATACTAAAATATTTAACCATCTTTAAAACTTCTTTTTACCATCTAGAAAAGTGATCATCAAAGGTTTTTGTTCACACACTTCACACCAGTAAAAAGGTTAAATTTGTAGCTTATGCATAATATATATGAATGTGTAATATATATTTTGTATATATACGTTTATATATAAAATACATATACTACTATAAAACACCCACAAAATAGAAAGTACCAGGACTTTCTTGGTGGCGCAGTGGTTGTGAATCCACCTGCCAATGCAGGGGACACAGGTTCAAGCCGTGGTCTGGGAAGATCCCACGTGCCACAGATAAGCCCGTGCACCACAACTACTGAGCCTGCGAGCCACAACTACTGAGCCCTCATGCCACAACTACTGAAGCCTGCACACCTAGAGCCTGTGCTCCTCAACAAAGAGAAGCCACCGCAATGAGAAGCCCGCGCACCCCAACGAAGAGCAGCCCCTGCTTGCTGCAACTAGAGAAAGCCCGTGCGCAGCAATGAAGATCCAACGCAGCCAAAAATAAATAAATGGAAAAAAAGATAAAGTACCAAAATAAAAGATTAAAGGTAAACTTAAATAGACATTCTTGATATATTTTCCCCAAATGGCAATGAATCATACTGCACAATCCCTAGGGTATGGATAACCCACTTTAGAACCTCCTAATATGGAGTATTCTCCCGCAAAACACACACCGTTTTCCTTTGTCCTATTTTCTTAGCAAAGAGTATACACAGATGGATGACAAATATAAAACAATTTTGTGTCTGAACCCGAGGTTAATTCTGTTGAGTTGCTTTCCTTCCCTGGTTTGTTTTATAACAGACTTACCAGATCGATTTTTCCAATCTCCACCCATGCTGTTTATCCCCTAAAATTTGACATGAGTAACTTAGGAGATCCATAAGCCAAAATTCCCAACCCAGGTAATAACCTTATCATGTATTTACAGCAAAACTTAAATGCTGGACTGGTGGTTTTCTTTACAAATCACCCAGTTTTTCTAAAAGAAATTACATGACTTTAAATCTCTGAGCTGTACCCTGTACAATCCACTGGACATTGGGGAAGCCTTGTAAACCAATCATCGAATTGGGAGGAGACTGATGGAAAATTTCACTTGGAGAACAGCCCCCAATATAATATCAGGTTTCATTTTCACAAATAAGCACTTAGTTTGGAATGTTCCAAAACATCTCAGAAGAACATGGGATAGTTTAAGAGCCCATAACCCAGCACTGGTGCAAGTTTTATATCAGTCACCTCACACTTGTCTATTAAACTTCTCCCAGGTAAGATCATAGGAGAATCTTCTGAGTGGATTCATTTGCCCAATTTATTTTCTTATCTCAAATTTTGCCAACTCTGGGGATAGCCCCGATAGGATTTTTTGTTTATTCTTAAGAAGGAAGCGTTACCCTCCCCTGATTTACTCTAATAAACAACAAAGAGTTAAGAAAATTTTTTAAACTAGCAATTATAAACTATTAATTTGTATATCAGCTTTTCAAACAATCCATACATACCCATATAAATACAGCAAAGGTCCCGATAAGCCAAGAATTGTGCTAGCAGGTTGGTTGAATGCGTGTGTGTTAAATGAAGAGAACTTCCTACAGGTATCTTTGGAGCTGTGGTTTCTAAGTAAAATTATGCAGCCTCTTTCATATTTTCATTATAAGAAACATTTCAAATAATTTGCAAGCCAAACATGAAATACTTCATTTTCGCCTGTTCAGGAAAAAGTCTTCATTCAGCTTTTGTGTCCTAGGGCTCTAATTATTCTTTGGTTTTAAATCTTCTTTTATTCTCCTTCTAATACTCAGGGCATACTAGTAAGTCAGAAGGAATGCTACCTGGTTCAGTGCTGGCATGAAAATACACAGTCAATAAATGTTCACCTGATTAATAAATAATATGTTCCATTTTGCTTCTGTTTATCCTTTTAACCTTACATGACCAGCAAAATTCTTTATCCGAAGTGACTTCTTGTTTGTTGAATGAAGAACGGGATAACTCTTGCATGATTCTGAACAAAGCTCTTAACTTAGCAAAAACCTTACTTGTCACTCCCCTTTGGCACACACAATGTTATGCAAAAATTATGCACAGGGCTTCCCTGGTGGCACAGTGGTTGAGAGTCCGTCTGCCAATGCAGGGGACACGTGTCCCGGTCCGGGAAGATCCCACATGCAGCGGAGCAGCTGGGCCCATGAGCCATGGCCGCTGAGCCTGCGCGTCCAGAGCCTGTGTTCCGCAACGGGAGAGGCCACAACAGTGAGAGGCCCACGTACCGCAAAAAAATAAAAATAAAAAAATTATGCACAGATTCACAGGAAAGGTTAGCAGTTACTAATCAAATAGATCCAAGCTTCTGCTGCTCCAAAGAACAGAGGGAACAACAAGAGGTATCTGCTAAGTGTAACTAGGATATTTTCTCAATGAACATCAATTAAAGACATAAATCGCTCTTGTTCCGGTGAAGAAAGGTGACTGTTGTCAGATGAGAGTGACTTGAAAGCATTTGTCCCAAAGTTACTGAATGCCTATCACATCTCATTCACTGTACTAGGTGCTGGTCTTTGAAAAAGGATTCTGAGTAAGGACCTTTATTATTAAATATGAGTAGTACTAGATAATGTGCCAATATGTATACTTATCTATGCCCACACAGAGATGTTAAGTGTGTGACTCTAGTTTTGAATATGAACTATCCCTACTTTGCAGGAATCAGTTATGACTCAGCTACCCAGAGAATTAATTCAAGCCTTAGGGGCTTAACTTTTCATCGCCATTCTACCTCTAATTTGCTACTTCACTTTGAAAACAACACAAAGTAGTAGTTCTTAACTATAGCTCAAATTCACTTGCAAGTTTTAAGACAGGGAGAAAGCCTTAATTTTACTCTGTTAAAGAAGTAATGACAAAATAACAAGATGCCTATACTAGAGGACAAGAATCTTCAGGCAGAAATATTCTTCCTTGTACCCCTAAGATGCAAATCTGAGATAAAGATGGTAAGTATGCTCTGTCTTTAAATGCCCACTGCCTGTAGGTTAGATCATAAACTAGGAATAAAATGCAGAAAGGGAAAGGAATAAAGAATTCTACGTTGTTCCTTAAAAAACTAAACACAGAGCTACCATATGACCCTGCAATCCCACTCTTGGACATGTATCTGGAGAAAAACATGGTCCAAAAGGATACATGCACCCCAATGTTCATTGCAGCACTGTTTACAACAGCCAAGACATGGAAGCAACCTAAATGTCCATCGACAGAGGAATGGATAAAGAAGATGTGGTACATATATACAATGGAATATTACTCAGCCATTAAAAAGAATGAAATAATGCCATTTGCAGCAACATGGATGGACCTAGAAATTGTCATACTGAGTGAAGTCACATGGAGAAAGAGAAATATAGTATGATATCCCTTATATGCGGACTTGGAAAAGAAATGATACAAATGAACTTATTTACAAAACAGCAACAGACTCACAGACTTAAGAGAACTTATGATTACTGGGGGGGGGAAGGGATAGTTAGGGAGTTTGGGATGACATGTACACACTGCTATATTTAAAATAAATAACCAACAAGGACCTACTGTATAGCACAGGGAACTCTGCTCAATGTTATGTGGCAGCCTGGATGGGAGGGGAGTTTGGGGAAGAATGGATACATGGATATGTATGGCTGAGTCCCTTTGCTGTGCACCTGAAATTATTGCAACATTGTTAATCGGCTATACTTAGATATAAAATAAAAAGTTAAAAAAAAAAAGATTTCTATGTTGGAAAGCCTGCATTTGGGTGCTGCTGGAATACCCAGGTGGAGATATTCAATAGGCAGGTGGAAATATAGATCTGGAGTTCAGACAAGAGGCTCTGACAGATATTTAAAGAAAGGATGAGACTGTGAAGTCTGAAAACTGTGGTGGGAGCTGGCAAAGGGCCAGTTCCACCTGGTGACCCTATCATACCTGAGGGAGGGGGGGAATACTTCCCAAGTTCTTCTGAGCAGCTGACGCTTAGAAGCCTTGTAAGAGAGCCAGATTTTGATCATGAGGGGAAGGAAATCATTTTTTTAAAAGCTGACGATGTAGGGAAGTTGATTTACTGGAATGAGGGTTGTAAATAGCATAGAAAAGGACTGGAGAGGGAGAGGAACAGAAAGAAAATGTCAACTTAAGGAAAAGCAGTAAAGCATTTTCCAAACAGAATGCAAGCACAGCATTCATCCCTTCTATTTCTTTCTCGTGCCCACACAATGTGGTTCTCAAATATGTTGACCAACCTTTCCACAAAGCAGCCTGAACCCATCATGGAGAAGAGCATAATGTCTCCTAAGGCACTAAACAGAGCACTGACATAGCATCTATATACCTACTGCGATGTGGCTGCTTGGTATAAAGACACTCAGGAATCATTCTTTGAGCCTGTACTCACCATGAAGCCCTAACTAAGCACTTAGATTATATTATAGCAAACCACAGTAACCAAGTTCTGACTCAGGATTTATCATTCCTTATAGGCTATTGGTTAGAAATGAGTCATAATCACCAGTGAGAAAGTTATATACTATTGTAGCTAATGAATTCAAGATAAGATGAGAAGATATGATGGACTTGAAGTATTTCTGATGTTGTTTTGTGGCCAAAGGTTATACTTGCATTTCGTCCTTTTTCAGAGGTTGAACAGTGTGCTGTGATTGTTAGTTTTTATTTACAACAGTGGAGGAAGAGTATAATCGCTACCTAACAATATTTGGTAAGGAAAACACTGCTATACCTGCTTGAAACGGTCATTAGAACTATCAGTGGTAGAACTAGGAGCCTGAACTCTAGAGAAAGTGAGGCAAGCTACCTATGGTGTTTTAATACTTCAGGTATCTCAGAAATCAAGTTCCTAAAACCTGACGCAATGCCATACATTTCTCAAGTACTGTAACCTACATCTAAACTCCTTATCGTTTTGTTGCCATTTCAAATTTCTCAGATTCATGGCTCAGGTATTCAAAGCCACATAATGGCCTGAAGAACACAGGAGACAAGTATGAACTACTTGAAAAGGCTCAGTCATGGCTCAGAAGAGTGTGCAGATACCAAGGGGGTAAAAATCCTCCCTCTCAAGCTCTGCAATTCCTACAGCACGGAAGTCCTCAAACATTGAGCGCAGGTCTTTGTTTTTTTCCTGTAGAAACTTTCTGACCTGTGTTGTTCTACTTTCTTGGTACATACACCATAAAGGTTAATGTAATTTTCAAAAATCTTATGGTCTTATGAAAAAAACCCTAAGAATTGTAAATCGCTAGTACTTAACTAGAAACAGTCGCTCTAAATTATTACTAAAAAAAGTGCAACCTTATCAAATAACAGGAAGTATGTCAGATATTAACTGTACATACAGTTAATAAAACAGGGAGGCAAGGCATTTTATCTTTTGCAAAATCACAAAAAAAATTATTAACAATTCCTAGTTGGGATGGAAAAGAGACAAACGTAGTCTTACCAAAAAGCACAATTACTTAGCAATACAACAGCCAGCTATACTTTTTACCACAGTCCATTAATGGAAAATGCATCCTGAGAGGAACGTTTTCCTCAGGAACCACCTTACAACCGTTAACTTCATGCCTGATCAGAGACATCAAATAATGAACCGGCGTGACAAACAAAATGCCAAAATTATATTACTAATATTACATAGTATAACATAGCCCTTTATAATCATAAAAAAAGGTACAAACCATTTAAACAGACCTATGAAATAGATATCAATGTTTCATTCTTGTTGATAGTACAAAGTGACTCAAGGTACAGATCATAACTCTAACAAAATAAAGATACCAAATCAATCTGAAAAGTATGCCTGCCATAGTAAACAAAGAAGAGTTAATTAATGCGTGCCTTTTTGGAACCTTCCTGAAGATAATTTGAATGCCTGAATACCCAAAGCAGCAGCTAGCTATCCAAGGAAATATCACCTAATACCTTTGTTTTCACTAAATTTGAAAAGACACCTAGGGCTGTTTTCTGGAATTATATTCCAAAGAGGAATCACTTTTTCTAGTAAGAGGCCAGGGTCCCCTGACAGCAGGTCAGCCAGCATGGTACTGGCACCCTTTACCCGGAGGAGCACTTAGGAGGTGTGAGGCAGGAGGAAACTGAAGCCACCAGAAGTTAACGCTCTAAGCTCCCTCAGCAAGAACTAGAGCCAAGGTCACATTCTTTCCGGGGCATCCAGTCCCACATTCCAGTTTCACATTCTTTCTGGGAGCATCAAAATGCCTCAGGAAAAGAAAAAAACAGTAGCTACAGTTCCTAAAATATTTCATTTCCAGGTCCATCCTCAATACACCAATTAATATGTTGCCCATACTTAACAGCATTTTTCCTAAGCTAGATTAAGTCCCTTTATCTTCTATGAGCCATGTAAAATCACCTCCCAAACTTTCTCACTAAAAAATAGGATGATAAGAGCTATCACGCTGAGTTGCATAAAGCTTTTGGCTTACCTATGGTACTTGACCTTGTTGTGCAAGTTGGAGACATTCCGTGAAGTAAAAGCAGCTATATTTTGAAAGGACATGAATAAAAATACTATTCCTTATGACCTACCCCCTTTGAAGTTTATTAATTTCATATTTTAATAGAAAACAAGATGACAGTAAAAAGTACTAACTATTAGGTAGTCACCTATTACAATACCTTGGCAGCTTTATTAACCTTGTCTTCGTTTTCTCTCTTATACACAAAAACCGAAGCGAATTTGCCATCCTGCAATACAGCGGGGTAAACAGTAAGTCCAGAGGGTAAGGTGAACGGTGGTTCCTTCAGGGCATAGCTCTTCAAAGCGCTGTTCTCTGAGCCCATCCCTTAGGCTGTGAGGCAGGGGTGCTGCAGCTCCTCCTCAAAGCCAAGCAAACCTGAAAGAAAACAGAAAACATTTCCTAACATTGAGTCTCTATCTGATACATGAGCCAGAGATAGCCGAGTACCCAGACCCAGGCACTCAAACCTACTAGTTCCTACAACCCTCATAAAGTAGGCTGTTTGACAACAGAAATAGTAAATGTTCAGCAAATTACCTGCAATGCTTGTCAATTAACAACTTTCAGCTCTAGAGAAAATACACTTAACCAAACAGACACGCGCGGTTGCTGCTGCTCCCAACCCCCTACTGCGCACACACAGAACCGTCGCAGTGGAAACGCAATCGAATACAGAGTAAGAGCTCTCCTGCTCCCTAAAACCACTCATGTCCTGCCTCGCAGAGGAAAGCGTCACAAAACTCGATCACTCAAAGATGATGAACTTCTGCATGTCTAAAATAACCTACAATTCTAAGGAAAACAATACGAACTGGAGAATATTTCTAAAATGATGAAAAACATGTTAACAAATGGAGAGTGTATATAAACCAAGAAAACACTAAAACACCTGTGGATTAATGGGAAAGGAAACAGACTACTCACTGAACACAAATGACAATAAACATCAGAAAAAGTACAATCCCGTAACTGTCTTCAGAGTTAGGCTAAAAAGGGGAAAATGCAAAATTGTATAATCTCAAATGTTAAAAAGACAACCCACAGGTACATGAGATTCCAGAAAATGCAAACTACTATATAATGACAGAAAATAGATCAGTGGTTGCCTGGGGTGAGGGTAGTTAGAGGGGCCACAGGAGAGGAAAGGATTACAAAGGGGTATAAGGAAACTTTGGGAGAATGGATATATTCAGTATTTGGATTATGATTATAGTGATGAGTGATCTATAGCTATAGCTATCTATATATATACATACACATGCATACACACACACAAGAAAAAAATATGTGAAGTATCAACAGAGGTTTGTTGTGGGCATCAGATCATGGATGATTCACATATATATACAAACATAGACATACATTTGCCTGCACCTCCCAAATCTTCCATAAAAGAGCATATCTTTCTTTACAACAGGGATACAAACTCACATGGTTACAAAAGACAATGCACAGCAATGCAGCAGTATTGGTGGAATAGCAAAAGGCCTACTGTGCGCACAGGCACCTACTGACTGGGCTTGCACTCTGACGGGAGCCACCATCACAAGGTTCCAACCAGGACTGCCATTTCAGAGTTGGCAGGTCACACCATTTACCATAAAGAGCCATGAGCCTGAATAGTTATGTGGAAATTTCCTATTTTCCAACATTGGCTCAAATGTTTTTAAACCTGTATAGTCTAAACAACACATGTCTGAAAAGTTTGTGGCAGTCAGTTTTCAGTTCTGGCTTTACCATTATTTAAAAAATAAAAGATAAAAAGAGTTCTTACTAACTCTGGCAGTGTGGGAAACAAGTTGCTAGTTCTAAAAAACAGCGCCAAATTCTATGTGGATCTTTAAAAAAATTCAGTTTAAAATCTGTATCCTTTGGGTAAATATAAACCTAAGAATCATTATATACTGACCTTCTATTTGGATTTTTTTTCCACTTTGGTGAAGTTCCATACAATGCTTACTAGGTTATCAGAGTATATAATGCTGCTCAAAACAGATACCCCAAACAGAGAATTTCAAGGGCCTACAGACCCACATACGTCACTGAATAAGGAACACAACACGTATAAGGGCTAAAGCTACCTAAAATTGATGGGTTTTTTTTTTAAACCCAAGAATGTTTCTGAGGATAAGAACTAAGCTGGATTTGTAACAAATTCACTGATTTCCTACCTGCCAAGCAATTTCTCTTTCTTAAGAATGATAAAGTAAAAAAAAAAACCAAACAAACAAACGAAAAACAGTATTAAAAAGTATCTCAACTACAGTTGACCCTTAAAAAACGCAGGGGTTAAAGGCACCAACACCCTCTCAGTCAAAAATGTGAGTATAACTTTACAGTTGATTCTCCACACCTGCAGTTCCACATCTGTGGATTCAAACAACGCAGGGGATTCAACTAACTGCAGATCATGAAGTACTGCAGTGCATATTTATTGAAAAAAATCTGCGTATAAATGGACATGTGCCGTTCAAACCCATGTTGTTCAAGGGTCACCTGTGTATGTAACACTCACCTTTCTACTGGGACTACAAATAAAATTAGCATTTATGTAGGATCTTGGAGAAAAGCAATTACCGTTAATTCCCCTATTCTGGAGATGGTGTGGTACCTGCAGCAACCTCCCACTCCCACCCTAGTCGGGAGGGTCATGTTTAGCACCTGCCTTCTTCTTGGGCACACTTTATGGGTCAGGTGCCTACCCTGGGCCAAAGGGCAGTCAAATCACACGTTAGCCATCTCTAGGACCCATGACCTGGATGAAGAGCTAAGCTGGACAATCACTGTCTGCCCCAGGAATCTGAATGAATGTGAGATATTTTTGTCTGTTAGCAGCACAGCTGAAGGTAAAAGGATGCCATAAGGTAGAGTCAGGGCTATGGCAAGCCAAAGCCATGTAAAAGCAGAAACCTGGCAAGTACAGAGGAAGCCAGCTGGCAGCAGGAGAAGGAAAAGCAAACACTGGGAGAGTAACTTAGATTTAGAGTCACATTACTACTCCAACTCGAGGCTACAAGAAGCCCAGCTTCAAATCCACTGCCTCACTGCCACCCTTACAATCATGCGTAGCCTGAGGCACACCTGAGGTAGCCTGAATGGGTCCATGTTCTTCGAAACCAACTGCCATTTCATAAGCAGGAGTTCTTTTTAACTCCTCTTGTCTGAAAAACCAGTCAGACTAAAGGAAGGCACTAGAGAAATGCTACTTCGAAAAGTGTATATCTGAAGCTAGTCTAACTTCCTTCTCTCTCTTAGCCACAAAATACAGCTTTCCAAAATCCACACATAAGGAATTGCTGCAAGAAAATAATCTTCTTGGCAGAAAATCATGCCATTCACTTAGCTTTAATATTACTCTCCAAAGGAGATAAAATGGTCCCAAGAGTCAGGGACACGCTCTGGCTGAATGAATGGCAGTCAGCAGAGGTACAGCAATGGACAATCAATGAACTTAGTCATTTCTAAATAGCAAAATACCTTCTTGTGGGAATACTGGGCCTTACAACACCTATTAACCTTTCATTTAATATTCTGAATTCCACTATAAGATCATTAACAATTTAGGGTTATAAAAAATTTAGGAAGAGGTTAAAACTGGCAGTTTTTCTTAGCAGTATGTATTTGGGTCTAAGACCCCAAGAAATGCCACTTAAAAATTTAAAGGAATGAACCCCTTCCTTGTGAGAACTCAAAAGGCTGACATTTTATTGGTTTGAAAGCATGATTAATGTTGACAGAAGTCTACTGATACCATCCTGCAATGCTTACAGAGTAGCTGGGTTATAGCCTATGTCCAGTGAAAACTTCATTAGGGGGTAAATAAAAAGATGTGCTGTTGGGCTTCCCTGGTGGCGCAGTGGTTAAGAGTCCGCCGGCCGATGCAGGGGATACGGGTTTGTGTCCCGGTCCGGGAAGATCCCACATGCCGCGGAGCGGCTAGGCCCGTGAGCCATGGCCGCTGAGCCTGCGCATCCGGAGCCTGTGCTCCGCAACGGAAGAGGCCACAACAGTGAGAGGCCCGCGTACCACAAAAAAAAAAAAAAAAAAAAGATGTGCTGTTGACTGCAATCTGATGGTCTTAAAGCAGTAATTCTTAACTTCACAAAACTGTACCCTAAGAGGCACAAAAACGGTTGCTATCAACAGCGCTTTAAAAATGATAATTCAGCTAAATGGCCTTACTGAAATGCAATACTGATAAACAATAACACCTGGACTTCCAAAATACTATCTTTTTTGTTTTAAGGAGTAAAGGGGAAAACACCAAATCGTTTAACTTTGAAATTAAAAAGTCACAAAAAGGCAGAAAAGGATATTTTAATATTAGCATGGGTATTTTGCAGAATTTACCATCTCCACTCTCTATAATAAAATGTGGGGTACACAGTTTCTGACTTGAATACGCATCATGATCTTCTCTTTAAAATGTTGTTCACCTATCTTCCTCCACCCTTTTGCTTCCTTGGGCAGCACATCAAGTTTCTGGGCCACCTGTGGGATTAAAAGCTCTTGTCTAGGTCACTGGGCAACTCATACACTAAACTAAGAAATCAGTGTCCTCTGGGGAACTCTCTCTACCTCTGTTCTTTTCACAGCAAGTAACTGAGATGATCGTTATCCTAGCTCCCTCAGCTTGGAAGTTTCAACGATAAGGGCTTGCACTGTGAGTTCAAAGGACACCCGGTATTGATTGGTATTTCGCTATCTAGTGATAACATGACTTCGGGCCCTTTGCTTTGATCTGTTTCACGTATATATTCCCTATATTGAACTCAGTCCGGCGATACATTATGAAGCCTTTGCGTACCGAAAGAACTACGTATGATTTCTGCTAAGACATGGGATGTTATGTGGGTATGCACACAGGGATTCCAAAATTCAGGACCCAACTCTGAGTATTCACACGGTTTCCTACATACGATTTTCCCAAAACTGTTTCATCTTCATTTTAAACAAAAAACACTACCCAAAGACAGGAACCAGCTGGGCCTCTGGGGGCCTGGCACTGGTCTCGGATCGAGAATGAAGGCAGCAACCCAGCGCGGGCGCAACCCCAGGCTCCCCGCGACTCGGCCCCGCCGCGCACACTAGCCCTCCCCGCGGCGAGGAGGACGGCCCGGGCGCGGGGGTTGGGGGCCAGCGGGGTCTGACCGCGACTTCCCGGGGTCTCAGAGGGGCGGTGGCGGCGCTCCCGCTTAGCTGGCCCCTCACCTTCCACACCTGCCCGCGAGGCCAGGCTCCGCGGCTTCCTTCGACAGCTCCGGCCGCCAGCGCCGCCCCGGGCGGGGGTCGCCCGCGAAGCCCAGGTTAGCAGGGCGCCCCGCAAAAAGCAGGGGGAGACTACACTGAGGTGGGGAGCAGAGCTCAACCGGCAGCGACACCACGCCGAGCTCGCCCACGAGCGGGCCCCAAGCGCGGACCCGCGAGCGGGGCGCGCGTTCCCTACCCCTCACCCCCGCGCCTCGCTCCAGGCCCGGCCCCCTCCCCAGCGGCCCAGGCCCGCACGGACGGAGGACGCAGCGCAGGGCTCCCTGTTACCTGTGGGAGGGCGGCGCGGGGGGCAGCCGAGGATCTTAGCTTCGGTCCCCTCTTCGCCCCCTGTTGACACCAACCACCCTCGCCTCCCCCGTGATACTCTGGCCACTACCCCCACAATCTTCTGAGGTCCGGTCTCTCCGGCACCATAGAGACGGGTCCGGAAGCCGGACAGGATGCCAGCCTTCAGCCCTACAACGCCACCACTGGGGCGAAAGAACCCGGAACCGAGATGGGGCGGCCTCGCCGGTGATTCTCAGGCCGGTGCCATCTTGAGTATGGGCGGCGGTGCCGGCCCAGCGGTTCACCCTCTGTCCCCAGCCGCCTAGTTGGTCAGTGAAGATGTCTCTTTTCTTGGGCTCTGAGTTGAACGTGCAAGTTTGCCTTGATTTTAATTTTCAGGCTTTTAACCGCACGGTCTTAACTGGATTTCCGCCCGAACCTAAAATGGCCGCCGGTCGCCTCTGACAAATAGAAAAGGGGCAGGACGGAGAATAGGAGTACTCTGGGAATTGGCGAGGACTTTTGGGAGAGTGACGTCGCTCACCCCGCAGCCCTGATTGGCTGCGCTGCGTGGGCGGAAGTCGTACGGATCCGCTACTGAAGCTGGCAGAGGTAGAAGTGATTCCAGCTGAAGCCCTTTCAAATGGGAATTCTGAAGTTATGCTTAAACCAGCGGAGAGTCAAATTGGGACTATTAATATTAATAGTTCTTATTATTAATATTGATGGTTTCTACTTAATAGGGTGTTGTGCGAATAGAATGAATATACGTGATAATTTTAAAACTACGTGGCTCAAACCCAGTATATTTTCTCTGTTATCTTGTATGTGAGCCTAGTAGTAGTCATCGCTACTATTTAATGCTTTTACAACCTCACAGTTCACAGCTGACCTAAATCATTTGATCACCTAAAAGTTTTAAATTCTTTCTGGTCTGTTACAGTACGGATAAGGATCCCACAATTTCTTCACTAGATTAAGTGAAAGCAAATATCAAACCCAATTTTGTCCCTTATTCAGAAATGAATATTTATTAGAAAGCAGGCACAAATAGTATTTAATCTGTCCTATTAGCTTGCGAAAGTCGAGCTCTCCGTCCTAGGTCAGCACTGTCCTATAGAAATAGAATTTGAGCCACATATGTAATTTAAAATTTTCTGGTAGCCATATTTAAAACAGTGAAAAGAGGGGCTTCCCTGGTGGTCCCGTGGTTAAGGCTCTGAGCTCACACTGCAAGGGGGCATGGCTTCCATCCCTGGTGGGGGAACTAAGATCCTGCATGCCACCTGGCACAGCCAAAAAAACAAAAACGACAACAACAACAACAAAAAAAAACAGTAAAAAGAATGAGGTGGGGTCAATTTTAGTATTATATTTTAACACATAGCCACAAGGTTGTCATTTAAACACGTACCCAAAATAAAAAATAATTAATGAAATATTTTACATTTTTTGTACTGTCTTCAAAATCTGATATGTATGTTTTACAATTTAAACTGACCGTATGTCAATGCTCAAAATTCACATGTAGATAAAGATTACAGTATTGGAGGGTGCAGTTGTAAATGGTTTGACCACCACCTTGCACTAGAAAGTTGAGAAACAGAAGTACAGGGCTGCAGAGGCAGGATTCTGTTATCATTATAGTTACTGCCAGCATCTGGCAACCAGAAATCTTCCAGACCCGTGGCAGAGCCAGGACCAATAGCGATGAAGCCTCAGGTGGCATCTCCAAAGTCTGAGGACTCGAATTTTTAGTGCTCACCCTGTTTATTCAGGAGTGGAGAGCATTCTTTTGAGAGCTCATCTCTAGTATTCATCATGATAATTAATAAGCTGTTATTTTTGCCAATCAAAAGCCATTTCTGGCACTCACTCTGATAATTAGCAAAACATCTGGTGGCATCAGAGATCAAGGTGACTAAAATATTTGTAGCTCCATCTCTGGAATGTGACCTTTCTGGTATGATGCTAGCTAACTACTCCTGGAGTGTGGATTCCTAATACTAGAATGCCAGCAACTTCTAGGGCATAGCTTCAACCAAATGACCCACACAGAATATTACACTGTCCTGAAGAAATTTAAAGTCAATCACAGACATCATGATACCCATGTTGTAAGGAATATTGGCCTGCTTTGTAAACTGTAAACACTATGCAAATGTTATAGAACTTACAACCTTATGTTACAGACTATGTTTATTCCACGGATATTTGACACACCTTTTCTGAGCCATGCCCAGTGCTGACCACTAAGAAAAGAAGGAGGAAAAAGATAACAGTCATTGCAGAAAAGTGGGTTCTTTGAGGGGCCCAAATAAAACTTTTCTTTTTAAGTGATTGAAGAGGTGCTAGTAGCTTAGTGCTAGGAATGTTACTTTCGTTTTTTGAAGTGCCCTGTGCCACCACCAGCAAATAAGTTTCAATCTACTGTGTGTGAAGCTGAGTATGAGCTAAATGACTCTACACTTCTCTGGTTACTCTGAGGCTTTTCTGACAATTGTATATACTTTAGAAGTGCTCACTATATGCCAGCCTCTGCTCTACAGACTGGGGAAATATCACAGCAAACAAAACAAGATAAATTTCCTGCCCTCACAGACCTCACGTCTTGGAGGGGCGGTGGCGGGTGGGGGCGGCCATAAGGGGAGAGATAGACGATATATAAACGAATAAAGATAAATTCAGATGATGGTAAATTCCATGAAAAAAATAAAACAAGGTAATAATAGCAGCTAACACGTGTTGAGTATTTACTGTGCGTTAATTCATTTAAGCTGTACATAAATCCCACTTTACCCATGAGAAAACTTATGCACAGAAAGGTTAGGTAAGCTGACCAAAGTCACACAGCTGGTAATGGCATAGAGTAGTTTGCCTACAGATTTCATTTTCTTAACCATTATGCAGTACTGCCACCCCAATGTGATAGAGAGTAATAGGGTAAGGGGTAAGACAGGAGAGGAAAGGGAGTTATTTTAGACGGATCTCCAAAGATGGCCTCTTTGAAAAGGTGATGTTTGATCTAACACTGAATGATAATTATGTGAAGATCTATGGCACAGAGACAGCAACGGAAAACATCCCAAGGCAGGAACTAGCTTGATGTGTTTAAGGAACAGGAAGAGGGCCAGTGTGGCTGGAGTGTAGTAAGTAAAGGGGAGAGTGTTCACGAAGAGGCCACTAAGACAGGCTGGGGCTTGAGGGTCATGGGAAAGCGTTTTTGGAAACCACTGAGGATTCTAAGCAAGAGAGTAACAATCTAGTCTACAGTTTTAAAAACTCACACTGGCCATTATATGGAGAATGGATCATAAGAAGAGAGAAGGGCAGCAAGGAGACAGGTTAGGAGACTTTAGCAATAGTCTATGTGGGGAATAATAGTGACTTGGGCTACAGGACAAGGAATAGAGATGGACTTAAGTAGTCAGAAATATATTTTGGAATAGAGGGCTATGGACTGAACTGTGTACCCCCAACTCCACCCTGCAACTACCATCACCAAATCTAGATATTGAGGTCCTAAACCCTAATTCATGTATTGAAGCCCTAACCCCATTCTGGGATGGGCCTTTGGTAAATAGTTAGGGTTAGGTGAGGTTATGAGGGTGTTATCCTCATAATGGGATTAGTGCCTTTATAAGAAGAGACACTGGAGAGCGTGCTCTCTCTCTATCTCTGCCACATGAGGACAGGGTGAGAAGGCAGTCATCTGCAAGCCAGAAGAGAGCTCTCACTAGAACTGTGAAGATACAAATGTCTGGTGTTTAAGCCCCTGAGTCTATGGTATTTTGTTTGGGCAGTGCAAGCCCACTAAGACATAGAATGAATGGTATTAGCTGGTAAGAGGAAGTGAAGTAAGGGATCAAGGTTGCTGCCTTGGGTTTGGCTCTAGCAATTGGATGCATGGTGAAACAATAACAAGTTTGCAGAACCTGTTAAACATCCAAGTGGAGCTATCAAGTCGGCTGATGGCTATAAAGGTTTGAAGAATCACTGCAGAGGCCCAGACAGGAGATAAAAATTGGGGCATCATGGTCTCATCAAGTTGTAAATATCCTGATATACTGTATGATTCAGCTATACTCAACACAGAGAAAAACAACTATAACACAACACAGTATCTGAACAAATGAATTTAGAGACTACTGCCTCTCTGTGTAAGATTCTTTGTCCATATATAATATTCTTTACTGTAGATTCCATATAACCAGTTGATTCTCACAGTATGATTTCATTGATTTTTGCTATACTCTTGTGTTCATGATCAACCTATGGTTGCAACTGGTGAATGAGTGTAGTTTTGATGTGAAAGGTGGTTACTATTTTCATTTATATTAACAGTTAAGATGAAAATGAAACAAGAAAGACATATATTGGTTGTGAATTATCTTCTATGCTGAAACCAGTAATATTTTTGAATACTAGAAGGATATTTCCTCAATTTCTAATGTAGGTCAAGAAAGACTTTTAAGTTTAATTTGCATTGTTATTAACATTCTTCATCACTTTATTAACTCTAGACAATCAACAAAACATTAAACAAAGCCCTGATTTGTAGCATTTGCTGATTTCTATAGTGTAAATATTCCCACCATGGCCAACTTCACAGTACCAATATGACATAACTGAATGCAGAGTTGGAAAGAAATGTGCTCCAACATTATATAGTATTTCCATCCTAGAGCTATAAAAGATGTAAATAACCTCTGAGCATAGATAATAATATAATATAGTAAAATAAGTTTTAAGTGATGAGTTCTTAGTCTTTCTTACCTTTAAAAATATAATCTATTTAATGATGAGTTTATGTAATTTAATTTTTAACAAGGGCTATGTTTAACAACTGGCTTCCAAATTTTCTGAACATTTAACAGTCGGCTCTCATGAGCCTATATGAGCCACTCTCATGAGTGCACGCTAACTAGGTATTCATACTTTCTGGTTCTACTTCTCTTTGTAAATTAATAAATTACTTCTTGCTTTTTAAAATTAAGTTATTTTTTGCTGTGTTGGGTCTTCACTGTTGCACACGGACTTTCTCTAGTTGCCATGAGCGGGGGCTACTCTTCATTGACGTGCACAGGCTCTCATTGCAGTGGCTTCTCGTTGTGGAGCTCGGGCTCTAGGCACTCAGGCTTCAGTAGTTGTGGCACACAGGCTCAGTAGTTGTGGCTTGTGGACTCTAGAGAGCAGGCTCAGTAGTTGTGGTGCATGGGCTTAGTTTCTCTGCAGCATATGGGATCTTCCAGGACCAGGGACTGAACTTGTGTCCCCTGCTTTGGAAGGTGGATTCTTAACCACTGCGCCACCAGGGAAGTCCCTTGCTTCTTGCTTTTATATGCATCAGTCTTTTTTGAGTTTATTATTTTTTTTCTCCTAGAACTTGATCATAGCTGGTGTCCAAACTCTCAATTCCAATCCAGCAAAGCTGAGGACCAGACACTAGAATCTAGTATGCACGACCATCTGTGGCCACCCTTCAGAGATGTGTCTTTCTCAGGTCATACCCTAAAGTCTCAACTGTGCATCATTTTCAAAATCACAGCACCACTTTCTGACCGTCTAGCTAGTTCCCTGTTTTGCTCTCACTAAGACTATTTTCAACCTCATTGCATACTTTCTTCCAATATGGCAGGTTCCAATGTTAGCAGATCTTGGTTTGAGCCCACTTTTGCTGCTCACTGTCTGGAGTATTCTTGGGCAAATTCATTTTACTCAACCTCCATGTTCTCAGCTGCAAAATAAGGATTAAAGTAGTACCTACTTGTGTTTGTGAGGGTTAGATTAGGTAAAGCATGTAAAGGGCTACCACATGTCAAACATTCAAACACTATTACATCCTGTTATTGCTGTTCTGTGACTGGTCCAGACCACAGGGGGCCTGGCTTTTTTCATCAGAGTTCTCATTCCTTTCATTCTTGAACCTTTGCCTTTCCATGGCCTTAGGGCTTCAAAGCCTGAACGTGTGACTCATATTTACCTGAGAGACCCCATTCTATCTTTTTAAACAATTATATTTAAATGGCTTTTTTCTCCTCTGCTGTAATATAAGTTCCACAAGGGAAAAAATCTTTGTTTTGTTCATTGATCTAACCTTCATTGTAGGTTGTCAACAAGCATTTATTGATGAATGGTGAATGGAAGTGTGGAAAGATAGATACTAGTCTGTTTTGATAGTCACTGTGTGGGGTAGGGAGATGGAATTACTTTTTTTCATGATATATCTGCATGTTTTGTGTTTTTTGTGATATAGTGAGCATAGATTACTTTTGTAATTTTAAAGATAATTTAATAAAGGAATAAGGAACTGAAATGTAAACTTAGATTGGAAGCTCTTGTAGTCTTACATCAGTACAGTATTCAATAAATTACATGAGATACTCAACACTTTATTATAAAATAGGCTTTGTGTTAGATGATTTTGCCCAATTGTAGGCTAATGTAAGTGTTCTGAGCATGTATAAGGCAGGCTAGGCTAAGCTGTGATCGTCAGTAGGTTAAGTGCATCGAATATATTTTCCACTTATGATATTTTCAAATTATGATGGGTTTATCTGGATGTAACCCCATGGTAAGTCGAGGAAGATCTGTGCTGACACATACTAGAACATACAGGACTGTGAATACTTTATTCTATGTAAAAGAAGCCAAACACAGAAGCCCATATATTATGATTCCATTTATATGAAATATCCAGGACAGGTAAATCCACAGAGACAGAAAGTAGATTAGTGGTTGCCGTGGGTTGGAGGTAGAGGGGAAGGGGGAGTGAATGCTAATTGGTACAGGGTTTCTTTTCAGGTTGATGAAAATGTTCTGGAATCAGATAGTGGTGATGGTTGCACAACTGATGACTATATTAATAACCACTGAATTGTACATTTTAAAATGGCCTTTTATGGTGTGTGAATTTTTTCTCAATTAAAAATGCCCATATAATGTGTGAGCATGCACAAACCTGCACATGAAGGAGGATGGATATCATACTCATCAAGTTGTTGTCAGCAGTTGTAACAAAAGGGAACTCTGTATCGGTAGGTGCCTTATGTCATATTCTACGTTACTAAAAGTCAAGTGTGACAAAAATAGAAAATTAATTGGGGATAGTCATAAAGACAACATTAGGAATGTTAAAAAACAAAGCAAGTGGTTAGACTTAACTGATTTCAATGAGATATGATTGATAGGCTGGGCTTCCATTTTCAAAGTATTTCACTGCATTTCCGGGGTTTGCAGATCCCTTTGAGCTCCTTTCCAAAATTAGGGGTCTCCTTTCTGAAATCACTGAATTAAAATGGATTCCTTCAGCCCAGGATTGGAAATAAATGAGCCCTGAAAGTTAAGCTAAACTGAGAAGTTTCAATGCCTCTTTAACTTGCCCTCCTGGACTCTAGGCCTTAATGTGCAGCTCCACGTTCCACCTGGTGCAAACAATAATATTCATGCTCTCTGGGGTTCAATTTCACAATCACGCCCTAGCCCAGTGCTGATGACACAGCAGCAGACTTGAGACACTGGTAACTTGCCGGTAAGGAGGAAAAAGAACTGACCTCATAAGAGGTATTTATTTTGCTTTTAAGTAGCAGTTACCAACTTCCAGATTCCAGATTCACTTACTTCAGTTCCCCAAACTACCAGCCAAACAAGATTAAGAGGCCTGGAGGAGAAAAGAGTAGAGGAAGGTAAGTACGTGCTAAACATTTCTTCTCACAAGTTAATCAACTGCAGGGTTTCTATATTGAGCAGTCATGAGGATCACACACAAGTATTTTATACTGCAAAGCCCCGTATGTTGGACCTCTGGTAATCAAAATATTTCTAAATGGCCTTGAGAGATCATGATTTATAGGAATTGATAACTTTGCTGGGAAATGAATTAAAATAGTCACTCTACAGGGTGGTATGTTTTTGTTCTTGATTGTTCTTCATTTAGGTAACAACTCTCATGGACTCACAGTCTTCCTATCTGTGCAAAATACTAGTGCTGGTAGTAGATGTGGAGAGAAAGTGAAAGGTTTAAGGAAGTCTTAGTACTTGTGATTTGAAGCATTTTTATAGGCCTTTATATATATCACTCTCTGATATAATTTATATCAGTTATCAATTGCTGCATAACAAACCATCACAAATTTAAGAGCTTCAAACAGCAACATTATTTTTCTTTTTGCTCACAAATCTGTAAGGGTTTGAGCAGGGCTTGGCAGGGCAGCTCATCTTGGCTCATGTGGTGTCCTCTGTGGGGCTTTGAGGGCAGGGGGTGTGGGGGAGGCTGGACTCCTCTGAAGGCTTATTCACCTCTAGCTGTTGAACCTACCTGTCTGCAGGGACCTCAGATGGGACCATCTCCTGCAACCCCTATACCTGGCCTGTCCATGTGGCTGGACCCTCTCACGGCATGGCAGCTGGTTCCAAGAGAACAAGGCAGAAGTGAAAGTACTTTTATGACAGCCTAGGAAGTCATGTAGCAACACTTCGGCTTAACGCAGTTGGTTGAAACCCAGGCTCAAGGGGAGGGGACATAGACTCCATTACTAGATGGGGGGAGTGTCAATATCACTTTGTTAGATGAGCGTGTGGGATGGGATATATCAGAGGGGCCATCATTGGAAAACACAATCGGCCACAGCAGCCCAAAACTTACAGACTTAAAACAACATCAATTTATCATTTTTCAGTTTTTCGGTTGATTGGGAGGTCCTTCTTCTGGACTTACTTGGGCTCCTTCACATAACTGAGTTTTGGTGATATGTCAGCAGGGTTGGGGTGGGCAGCTCAGCTGAGACAGCTGGGATGTTTGGGCTCCAAGTATTTTCACAGCATGTCAGTCTCAGGGAGCATTCTACAAGGGCAAAGGCAGGAGCTGCAAGCCTTCTTGAGGTGCAGGCCCTAGAACTCGCATATCATTTCTGCCACATTGTATTTGTCAGAGCAAGATACAAGGTGAGTCCAAATTCAAGAAGTGAAGAAACAGAGTCCGTCTCACGTTGAGAGGAGCAGAAAAATACCATGGCCATCTTTTTCAATCAATACACATAGCCGTATGACCACATTATTTATACTCTGTCCACATACAAAATATACTTAATTTTCCCCCCAAAAGTCACCTACCATTATGGCATTAGGCTCTGGCTTGAAGTACAGGAGCTTCTCATCAAAATCATATTCAGGTGAGGATGAGACTCCTTGGGTGTGATTTTCAGGTTCTCCTCTATTACGGCTTCTCTTGATTCAGAGACTTGTGAACTGAAGTAAGTTATCTGCCACATCACCCCTCTACTCCCACCCAATATGCAGTGGTGAGACAGGGACAGGATAACCACAAAGGACACTCCTACTCAAAAAGGGGAGCAATGGGAATTGTTGGTTCATGGCAAATCTGAAATCCTGCCAGGAGCATTTGCTAATTCCTTTTACTTTGGGGTCAGGGAGTGTTCCTTAGTTAAGGTCTAGATTTGCTCCCCGGGAGTGTTCTCTATTCCATTCCCAACTGCTAGTTCAGCTGACCTATAGCAACTTCAAACCCTGCACAACTAAGAAGAAGCAGTTTTTCAAAGACTTCTCTATTGGCTCCCACAATTATATAAAGTCTAATTCCTGTAATAAATTCCATATGCTATATCACTCAGAGTGGTTCTGTTTTCCTGATCAAACTCTGAATGATATAAGACCAATTAAAAATAGCTGACTCTATCTGTCCCAGAATTTTCTTTAGTGGTATTACTCACAGTGGGCTTTGGATCTTAGATCTCAGGATGATCCCTGTAGGGTCAGGAAAAGAGCAGCAGCCACCAGTGGGATTTTGATGTAAGGAATTTCAGGGGACATAGACAAATTCATATCCTTAGAAAAACAACCACTTTCTATCTAGTTGGACCTATGTGAATTGAAAGCCCTCATGGGTCTGGTGCCTACAGCCATAGCAGCAAAGCTTCTAATTATACTTCGGATCAGTTAAAACTCTGAACAGTCCAGAATGATGGCCTAGATCCTGGTCTGATTAAAATGACAATGGTGCTTTAAGGAAAGGGCCGAACTATTACGTTCACAAGCAGGTGGCAAGACAAACACTGGTCCTCTCCTATTCTGAGGGATGGCTATGTCAATTGAGATCAGAGGGGAGCCTCTGCTAAAAATAAACAACACTGGCAGGATGAACAGAGGAAACACAAAGACTACTTGTGGGTCAAGGATAGCAATGCCACCATAACCTGGAATTAGGTTAAACACTAGGCTTCTTGCTTCCCTCTGATGATTCCCTTGTAGAAGGACTAAGCTAATTGGCACAATATGCTTAGCTCCACGCAATCTCAATACAGACAGCACAGGAAGCCACGTGGCTGGTGGGCTATAAATAATGGACTAACCTACAGTCAAAGAGATGAAAACAAAATGGCTAGGTAATTAAAGGAAAACCGGTGTAGGAAAACAATCACAAGCACTGGTGTTATATGTAGATGCTCAGTTGATGAGGAAGAAGTTTCTAAATATAGCAACTCTTTGAAATAGATGCTGCAACCTGAACCCTGAGCCTGTAAAAAGGAAAACTGAGGCAACAGGAGTTCTATCCATCACTGATTCTTTTCATGGAAGTATTAGGAAGGTGGGTTCAGACAACATCCTGAGAGTTGGGCACCACCCTTATAAGTAACTGACATGTAAAAATTGGGATCTAAACTAGTGAAAGCCAACCAAATATATTCTAATTTGGTGTCCCAGCTTGACAGATACTACAAATAGGTCCTAGGATTGTGTTCCTAGGGTACTATTTCCGAGGGAACATGGTAGATGGATTCTAAGGACTTCTGATGTAGGTGGCAAGAAGCAGTATTGACTTACTGCCCTACACTTGTATTCAGGGACAATGACAATACTTACGACCAGTTGTGCAACTCAACCCCCATTTGTGATGGCCATTAGGGCAGTTGGTTTTGTGTGCACTGCATTGTGTGTTTGTAGGTTTTCAGGCTGGTGCTTTTTGCTGTGGCTGCTTTATGTGGAAGCAGAATCCCTGTGTCTTGGTGCCTGAATTACATATAATAACTATAGGAGCATCAAAACATCAGCATCTGCCACATGTGCTGCAATAAGTGTTACAGATATAGTTATCTACCAGCACAGGAATTTCATGCTCACAACATCCCTACTCATCCACAACCTATAACTTAGGTGGACGGACGTGCACACAGCCATTTAAAACATGCTCCATGTGGGAGTCCCTGCATATTTACTGGTTTCCTGTAAATCAGTGATTATCAACGCTAGCTGTACATTAAAATCACCCAGAGGAACTTTTAAACCATGATTCTTGGGCTCCTGTCCCAGAGATTATTATTTAATTGGTTTGAGCTGGAGTTCGGGTACCTGAATTTTTTAAAAACTCCTCAGGTGATTCTATTGAATGCATACTGGTATAAAAAATAGTACCCACCCTATGAACTAATGCAATGGTTCTCAAAAGTGTGGTCCTTGATCAGAAGCAGCAGCATCACCTAGGGGACTTACTAGAAATGCAAAATTTGGGGCCCCATCCCAGACCTACTGAATCAGAAATACTGGGATATGGCCCAGAAATGTGGTCTGGGAAGCCCTCCACTTGATTCTCATGTATGCTAATGTTTGAGATCCACTGAACTAGCGAAATTATTCAATGGAGTTTGAGCAAGCATCATTTTACTCCTACTAATGGGTGAGAAAGAGAATCATCTCAAACATGAGCTGGGGCAGAACTCTGTAGTCTGATGTGATTATTTGCTCTTTGTGAGAAGAAATTAATTTTCCTGAGAAAATACCTGATAGGAAAATTAAGATTCTTCTGGAGAGCCAAAGTCAGTCACATAGCCTTTCACTAGCCTAATACTAAGCAGACATTCTTCTCTTTTACCTCCTCCTCCTGTTGTTTCCTCCTCTGTTCCTTTCTTCCTCCTTTCCCTTCCTTTACCTATCCTCCTCCCCCACACCCCATGCCATAAGTGATTTATGGTAGGAGCTTCTAAGTCCAACACCAGGAAGATAGGAAATATTTGCCCCTTAGCTACCTTTTTCAGCGCTCTTAGTTTTTTTGTGGAGATCCATATTTCATCTGGTATCATTTTTTCTTCTGCCTGAAAGACTTCCTTTAACGTTTGTAGTGTGGCTCTGCTGGTGATAACTTCTTTCAGCTTTTGTATGCCTGAACATGTCTTTTCTCACCTTCATTCTTGGAAAGCATTTTCACTGGGTATAGAATTCTAGGTTGACAATTTATCCTCTCATTACTGTTAAAGATAGTGCTCCACTGTCTCCCTGTTTACATTGTTTCTGATGAGAAATTTGCTGCCATCTTCATCTTTGATCCACTCTATGTGTCTATTTTTTTTGAACCTCTGCCTGCTTTTAAGATATTCTGTTTATCACTGGTTTCGAGCAATTTGGCGAGCAGAGATTATAAAACATCAGTGGGACAAAGGAAACTTATTCCTACACTCTTCGGCATATGCATATTGTTATGGGTTGAATTGCCTCCCCTCCAAAATATATGTTGAAGTCCTAACTCCAGTACCTCAAAGTGGCCTTATTTGGAAATAGGGTCTTTAGAGAGGTAATCAAGTTCAAATAAGATCTTTGGGTGGACCCTAATCCAATATGACTGGTATTCTTATAGGAAGGGGAAATTTGGACACAGAGACAGACATGCAGAGGGAAGATGATGTGAAGACACAGAAGGAAGATAGTGATGGTACTGGAGTGCTGCATTTACCAGCCAAGGAACGCCAAGGATTGCTGGCAAAACCAGAAGCTTGCTTATGTTTACTCAATCTCCTTTTATACTGGAATGAGTTTAACTGAATATACAATTATAGGTGACCAGTTATTTTCTATCAACTCATTGAAGATATTCTTCTACTGGCTATTTGCTTCCATCATTGTCAGCCCAATTATAGTATCTTTGTAAATTTTCTTTCTCTCTGGATTTTTTCTTCTTTTTCTTTGATATGCTTCAGTTTCATGCTGGTACATCTATATGTGTGTGTGTGTTTCCTGTCTTCAGATTTGGTGTTCTTCCTCATTGCTGTGACCTGAATGTTTGTGCCCCTGCACAACTCATATGCTGAAATCTAACCCTCAAGGTGGGTTGATATTAGGAAATAGAGTTGTTGGAAGGTGCTCAGGTCATGAGGGTGGAGCCCTCATGAATGGGATTAGTGCTCTTATAAAAGAGGCTCCAAAGAGATCCCTTATCCTCTTTCATCATGTGAAGACACAGAAGGTGTCATCTATGAAACAGAAAGTGGGTCCTTACTAGCCACCACACCAAATTTGCCAACACCATGATCTTGGACTTCCTGTGAGAAAGAAATGCTTGTTGATTATAACCCATACAGTCTGTGGTATTGTTTTAGTGGTTTAAACAGACTAAGACACTCATTTTGAAGATATATTCATCTTTTGTTATTTTAGAAAATTATTTCTTCAAGTATTGCCTCATCCCTTTATTCTCTTCTTCTAGAACTTTCCACCTATATTTGATGTCCCATAATTGCTTATATTCCTATATCTTTATAACTCATACATTCTGGCTACTTTTTCAAAAATCTAACTTTATTATCTTACTCAACTGTGTCTAATTTAACTCACCCATTGAACTTGAAATATCAATATATTTCTAGTTTCCCATTTGTCTTTTATTTCTTGACCATGTTTAACATCCCCTTTCTTTAAATATTTTAAACA
Source organism: Globicephala melas (assembly GCF_963455315.2). Classification (NCBI taxonomy): domain Eukaryota; kingdom Metazoa; phylum Chordata; class Mammalia; order Artiodactyla; family Delphinidae; genus Globicephala; species Globicephala melas. Next base: position 59,057,245 of record NC_083314.1, on the reverse strand, counting down.
CATTTAAACATATTCTCTGTATGAAAATTCCAATATCTGCTGGGGGAAGGTGCCTTTTTGTTTGTTGTCTCTGCTTTCTCTCTCATTGTGGCTTCTTTCCTCATGTGCTTTGCAATCTTTCCATGTGAGCGCATGTTCAGTTGATCTCCATCTGTGAGAATTCTGTGAAACCTGGGTTGAAGGTATATTTCTCTGGAGATTTGCGTTTGTTTCTGCCAGGTGCTCCAGGGTTTCCAATACTATACAGATAGTATAAGTTTGAACTCCACGTTCAAAGATGTTCAAACATGTTTGAATTTTTAGGGGAGATTTCTCTTTACAAAAGGCTCAGACCATATAGGCCATTTTGTTTTCCTATGAGATTTTTCTCACTTAAGAATATCCATCTCCTTCACAAAACAAAAAACTAAAATAAACAAATAAAAAAAAACCCAGAACAAACAAAACACAAAAAAGAAGAAAGAAATTGATCAAGTATGGTATTTTTGAGTTCTAAATCTCACTGAAACCACCTTATGGATCAGACTCCACTATCTTCTGCCACTTAATGTCAAAAGTCTAAGGGCAGTCAATTTCTCTGAAGGTATTTTGTCTTTCTTTTCAGGATTCTTATGGAAATTTTAATTCATTTTTATCAAGAACTTCTCTATGTCAAAATAGATGTCAGTATCCATTTTAAAAAATGGTTCACATATTGCAGGGATAAAAATCCTTTTCAGCTCAGTAATATTTTCTTCTATTATCTTTGGCTGTTATTCCTGTACCTTAAAAAAACAAAAACTCTTTTCTTGGAAAACCAACCAGCCAAATATTGGTGCTCTGATTTTTACCTTCTATATTATTTTTTATATATTATTTAATCTATGTTATTTTCTTCTGCCTTCTCAGAGAGCTTATCAAATTTTTCTTTATCACTGATTTTTCTCAGTGTTATTAATTCTATTCTTTAATGCCTCTCTATTTCATGCAAGTCTTTATCCCAAATAGTCGGGAGGTTCTGCTATACTCCATAGAGAACATATATTGAAGCTTAATGTTATCCCTTCAATCTAGTAGACTGTCAGGTACCTGGCTAGAATGTGTATGTGGGATTTTAGATATCTGAGGAGACACCATATTTTCCAAATTCTCATTAAACTAGCAACAAAGACACAAAAGGACAAACTCACCTCACTAAAAACGTTGATGTATCCTCAATGATAGAATTTGGGAAGATCTGCCAATAACCAGGACAAATTGGCTAGATTTGGAAAAAACCCTCCAGGTACCACTTGGCAAAAAGTAGGAAGATCAATTTATATTTCTCTCTTTTTCTCTGTTTCATGACTTAAAATATGCAAGGTCTTTAAAATCCTGAAGATCAGGCAGCTAATAAAAAATCTTGTAACAAGAAACAAAGACTCTGAAAAATAGGCCTTCAATTGGGTTGAAGAAAAAGCATCCTCTTTTCTCTGAGACCTTCTGACAATTTGGCTTAGTCTTTGAGTCCTAAAGATTCTTGGCATATTTCTGGTGGCACGGAGTAAGCCCTGCAACATAACACCAAGTGAGAGCCTAGTGACTGTAACCTCTGATCGTAGCTACAACTAGTAATAGTAGCAAGTTATTTTGTGTGATGTACCTCATCTACCATTTCTGAGGTTCCTGTAAAGTCATGACAGGATATATGGCTTCAGTTCTATTGTGCTGTGCAGAATTAAGCAATAGGTGTGTCACACATATGGAAGGGGCCAGGAAAGGGTGGAGCAGTGTTCTCTTCTCCAAGTCCTGAGTGAAAGTAGTGGTGGCTCTCCCAAGAAGAGGGCAGCTGTGATCTCATGAAGATGAACAGCCTAGACGAAGCAGTGTAGGGACAAGGGGAGGAAACAGAACATGAGGAACCTATTCTTGGCCCCATGTGAGAAAGCGCCTTAGAAAACTCTCAGAAAGGGCAGAAAACTCTTGAGAAGAAATAATTTCCAGCTATAAACTATGGCTTGAGGCCATGGCAATTTAGCTCTTAAAGTAAACATGACTTTAATTTGTAGACAAAATCTGGTAAGTCCAGGATATCTGACTTACATATAAATAGTATTTCTAAAAGTGCCCAAGGCCAAAACCTTTTGTTCTCTGAAGTATGTAAGAATTTTAGATATTCTTCCTTATTCCTTTAGTAAAATTTTCCTTCATAAATAATGCAAAGGTAAATCAGTCCATGCTTGAGTGGAAAGATCACAATTTCTAATTCTGTGAAGTCCTAAAATAATGAAAAAAATATACAGGGAGAATGCGTATGTGGTATGTAAACCCTGGAGACCAGCCCTGGAAATGTTATGAATTGTTGTGGATGTTCTTCCTAAATCAGTTTATAATGGTATGAGGGAAGTTAAGTTATAGAATGTTTGCTTTATCTTTCTAATAATGTCACTTCTTATTTGTATTTATACTTTGTACATATGACAAGTAATAAGGCACGATACTTACTAATTGAGGTTACTGGATTGGAAGCATGAAGACAGGTTATGTCAAAGACTAAATACATAAGCTTGGGGAAGTCATTTAATTTCTCCTGGCATGGTTTTTCCAACTGAAAAGAGTTTGATAGGGTTGTTTCTAAGGCCCTTTCCAGCTTTAATATTCTATAGTTAAAATAGAAACCAAGACAAATAAATACATGTTTTCAGAAAGATCAATTGGGTTGTGAGTTCAAAGACACAGATCATATCTTAGATTCACTTATTCCCTAAGGAGCATGATATACTTCCTTATACATAGCAGGTAGTTAATATCTGTTGACTATATTTTAAATCTCTATGGGATTGGTTTCCCAAATAAATAGATGGACTGAATTATTTCAAAGGTCCTTTCCAGCTCTACTATTCTATGCTTAAAATATAAATGAAGCCCAATAACTAGTATAGTAGACCAATGAGATTTTAAATTCTTGTCTTTGATCTATGTATTTACTTCAAAGCCTCATATAATTTCTTCCACAGCAGGCGCTCAAGGAAATATCTGTAGATTGTAATTATTTAATTTGCTCTGTTTTTCAAGTAAATATTTCCATACTATAACATGCATGAGTTATTTTCACAACTCATTATTATGTCTTTCCATTTCTTACTACCTAAATCTTGTAAAAACAAGTGAACAAATGGGAAACAGGTATCTAAGTGAGCAAAATATTTTGTTCCTTAGTTTTCTTCAGTGAGACATAATTAGCTTTTCCATATTTTAGACTTCATGAATAATAAAATTTAAAAACCCAATGCCAATCTAGTTTCATGTATACTAATAGATGTCCTAGGTTTTCTGTATAAAAATCAGAAAGACAAAATTAATTTGAATTAATTGCTGAAGAAACTCTACTCACATATAACATAATTATGGCGTATGTTCCACTGTTAATCAAAAAATCATAGTTAATAACTTTGGGAAGCAACCTTTCAGGCACATGGCATGAAATAAAAAAGGTGATACTCTTTTTATAAATTTTAAAGGTAGCACATATCACGTGAAATACTTAAGCGTTTATAAGGGGAAAAAAAGGACAGGAAAAAAAAATTATATGCACTCTACATAAGCATGTAACTCCTAATAAAACACATTAAATAGAAACACATGACTTTTGCTAATTCATTTGTACTTTATGCTTCTTTTTAATAGAAATTAAATTAGTCAATTAATGTACATAATGTAGTGTTTGTTTTCCAGTCTAGTTGCTTTTCAGCATTCACTTTTGAGTCTCATGGTAAATATTATTCGGCATCAGGATGTGGTTTGATGAGTGAACAGTGTCAAGCATCAACTGTACTTAACACAGGACGGAAGGGGTCGAAGTTAACCTGCAGCTAACAGTATGGAAAAGTAAAAAGAAACACAGACCCGCAATAGTATCAACATGCATTATTAGGCCAAGATTCAAAGTTAACCCAACCCACACAGATCTCTTCTAAGCTGAGAGCACAGATGGAGAGGGATGACTTTATCGAGATCCATAGCCATAGTAGTAAGGTTCATCAGGGCGGAATCCATAAGCTGTGGCAGGGCGTCCAAGAATGCCAACCGATTGGCCAAAGCCATCCATTCCAAGGCTAAAAAGAGAAAAAAGGAATAATCTATTATATTTTTCATTCCAATGCAGGTCAAAGAAGAGGCCTGGAACTTTATACCTCCAAAATTCTCTTCCTAGCAGCAAAAGTGACTTATGTGGCTGGCTATCATTAACATTTTTTCTTCTTTAAATTACTGTAGTCATAAAAATGTGTTTAATAAATATTTAATTCTAATAACTTCTGTTAAAAATGTTGAAAACCTCTGTCATCAGGTACCATTCAAGACAAAGAGAAAGAGAGATCAGAAACGTTTTAATGAATTACACTCATACATGGCGTTTATGCCAGAATGTGAAAATATTTTACATGTTAGCAACTATCAGTAATACACTGCTAGGGAATGATAAAGTTAAAACTGTAGTAAAGTGAGTTTTGTTATTTATAATAAGATCTCTATTTCATAGGATTAATCCACTATTAGTAAGGACATGCAATTGAGTTTTAGCAGTAAACTCTCACTTGAGCCAAATCATACCATAAGCCTATGACTAAAAGAAGACAAAGAATTTTACAAAATTTGAAAGTTAGCCAGATTTGATATGCAAATTCTTCTTCTGACTCCTCAATGCAAAAAAATTACTAAATAGTACATGTTTTGAGTTACAGCAAGCAAATTATAAATTTTGGATTACAAATTTATAAATGATAAATTTATTCTATGGAAATAACAGAAGCCCAAAGATAACCTTCAGAGTTAAAAAGGTGGATTGAAACACGGATAAACTGATGTTACTTTAAAAATTCTTCTTTCATCTATTAATACATTTAGAAGAAAAAGTACTTTTAAAGAGTCAGAGAATTATTAACACTTAGCGAAATGACAAGATATTATTTTGCCAGGCAAATATGGCAGCTATAACATGCTCATGCATAGCGCATGCAGTGAATGCTAGTGAGTTTATTTCCAATCAAAAGAAATTATTTATAACCCAGAAATGTAAGCTTTGAAAAAATAAATATATTTAAATGATTTAAGATTATTCCAGATAATGCTAGATGGAAAGATACTTTTCCCTTTATCAGCAAAATCTCAATATGATTAAAAAATATATTCATACAGGCACTGATTTCTTCTCACAACTCAAAGTGAGATTAAGTTAAAACGCTTTAGAAGTAACGATTAAAATGTTAAGGTTTTAAATAATTTGTGTGCGTGTGTGTGTGTGTGTGTGTGTGTGTGTGTGTGTGTGTGTGTGTTGGAATAGGATTAAATACTAAAAGTAAAGGGCATATAATTCATGTGAATCTACCTCTTAGGGGAATGGAATTTCTGAAATATAAGGTTTAGGTTAGCATTTGTAGTGAACGATCCTGGACAAATCAAACTTTTGGGTTCCTTCTATATCAAAAACTGTGTCTGTAATTTCTAAAAGTTGTTTGAAAGTTTTAAGTCTGAATTTTATTTTGAAATGGCAAAATACAAGTATGCTTTTCCTACTTTGGTCCCATGGAAAGAAAGATTAAATTTTCTGATGAAGGGAAATATTACTCTAGAGGTAGCTTTAAAGATGTTTTAGAAATTAATGGAGCCCACGACTAAGACACACCTGTATCAGTTTAAAATTAGAGGAAAAGTTGGCCATTGAAAAATTTTCTGCTGAAGCACTAAGGCTAACAAATACTCATGTATCTAAACAACTCTCAGTTATATAAAGGATGACTATAGAGCTTGTGGATTTCAGCTCCTTCCTTTTTCAGCTTTCTACTTATTACCTGCCTTCAGCCACTCTTTACATGTTTTAGCATCTCTTCTGAGGCTGAATAGCAGCAGACTTCGGTAAAACTCAAGTTAATTTTGTCTTTGTTTATTAATCTAGGGGCTGTGGTGAGATCTCTTTTAAGAATTTGGAAACAAGAGGCATATGGTTGATCAGTGAAGAAATATGCGAAAGTACCTTCAAAACAGAACATCTCACAGAGGAACAATATGACTGTAATTCTACCTAAAAGAAGATGACGGTACTGAGAAGGGTGTCTGTCAGCCATGTTGGCACAGAACAAGGAGCTCCTCAGAGGCAATGCTGTAGTGGAACCAACCCAAGCAATCCCTTGGGGTGACCTATAACACCATCAGGAATATATGACCTTTTTGGCAGGCTTGTCCTCATTGAGGAAGGGGCATTAACAAAGGTTCTGAGTCTAAAGTTATTACACATTCAAACTGCAAAACTTTTAAATTTCTATGACCAATAAACAAATTTCTGATTACTGTTTTCTCATATGGCTTGCCAACAGGGTAAAGAATAAACTTAAGACATATCTGATCTGCCTGCTGGTTATACTTTCATTGTAAATTGACAAATGGATTTTTAAAAAATATGTTAGTCACAATTTTTGGTAAGAATATGCATCCCCAAGTCAGTGAAAGTAAGACCAAATCTTGAACACTGTTGAGTTTGAGTTTTCTGAGCCTGCAGGTTTACTGCAATAAACTTCTATTTATGCACTCAATAGTTAACCCAGAGACTTCTGTATTACAATGTAAAAACCAAATTTTTGTGAACTTCCATAAATATCATATGGGGAAATTTTTCAAATAGGAGAATTTGAGACCAACTCTTAAAATGAGCTTTTCTGGAATTATCCATCATGTATCATAGATCAAATCGCTGTTTAAAGAATATGTGAAACATTATGACCAGTGTGGGTACTCTGGTGGTACTCTAAGTTCTATATCCTTTTGTATCATGAAAGATCAACCATATCCCTACAATTAATATCTTTTAAATAAAATTCACTCTGATACAGAATAGTTTGATTCTTTAGTCTCTCATTTGGTTCTAATATAGTGAGGAAATTGGACTTTTCAGGCTGTTAAAACCTGGAGATAGATATTCTTCTGGGACATGTGAACTCTTACTCTACTTTCTCCCTTGGGATAAGGATGTAGCCTTGTTAATGCTGAATCTGGTTCAAACCAGGAGAGCCTAATGTAAGTTTTCCCAATAGAAGCAGATGGATTATATAAATTCTTCTGGAAGGGGACAGAAACGTGAATATAAAAGGAAGTATCACAGCAAAAATTGTCCTTTCCTGATCCACTAAGACTTGACTTAGAGTACACAGTATTAAAGCCACTTGCATGCCCTCAACAGGGACCCTCAGAACCAACAGAAACTAAGTTGTGATATGCTGTACCTGCTCGTGCCCTGTGTGACCATCCTGCTTCAGAGAAGAGTTTGTATATTTGGCTATTTATATTGGAATTTAATCCAACACTGCATGTGTGTCTCCATACGTACATATTCTCTTCCTGGTACTCCTAAACTATATAAAAAAGCTGTGTGTCCCTTTCGAGTAGAATATGCTACTACTAGACCACTTTTTCTTTACAAGACTAATTATGTAGCGTCATTTAACCTTTATCCTCAATGTCTAGATATATTTTGGACCTTTAAATTAGAAAAATACCAAAATGCAATACTGCTTCTTGAAAATATATAATTCTAGTCTAAAGAAAATGGTCACTGTTTGTTGTGAAAAGACAACTAGGAAAGGTAAGGCCCCCAAATCCATCTGCCATTAACTTTTATGTCCTAAGAACAATGATTTTGGGGTACTTAGAAAAAATGACAAATTCTTTATAAGTAAAAAATATATATTTAAAATTCAACAACAAATATAAAACCACACCTAGGTTTTATTTTTAAACAAACATTTAGAAATCTAATTAGCATTCAGCAAGCAGAAGACTAAGTTTTCTGTAATATTTACAAGGCTTCAAACAAATTTTCAACATCATTCATTAGAATTCTAAACTTGAGATGATTCAGAGAAGGGTGAAAAAAAGAAATCCAGACATGACAAGTGATGCTTCACATGCAGCATATTACAAAGGGAATGGCAGCCAGTAAGGAATTCTAGGCACTCCGAGGCTCTGATTAAACTTCTGTGTCAGAATTGACATTCCTGTAGAAAGGAAAGAAAATCACCTACCTCTGGCTGTTTGTGAGGCTTAATTAGTGCATATTTGTAAAGCCCTTTGAAATCCTTGGGTGAAAAGTGCTGCATAAGTGAAAAGTATTATCATTATTTTATTAAAGTTAGATAAAAAGCAATACAAGTCTTTTTCTTCTTTGAAACTTCCAGGTCAGCAAAATGAATGCAAAGCACATAATGAATATATTAGTGAATAACACAGGAAAAAAAAAAAGGATACATTCAAGCCAAGTTCTCTTTTCATAGGCTCATAGAATCTTTGACTTGGAAACATTTTTAGAAATACTCTAGTGTACTCTTTCATTCACAACATCCTTGACAGGGTCTATACAGCTCTTGTCATAACACCTCCATAACTCTACATTGTCAAGGCAGTTCGTTCCTTCTACAGACTTACCAAACTATGAGAAAGTTCTTCATTAACACCCATCTGAAATCTGGTTCTATGAGTCCTAGAATTACCTTCTCAAACCATACAAGAAGTCTAATTATTCCTTAATATGACTATTTCACAACTCTCATTTAATCAATCCTCATGACATGGTCTCTAAAATCATTTGTTTTCTAAAGTATTTCAATTTTTTCAGTATTAACCTTAAAATAAAGAAGCTGAAAACAATGTGGTACTTATGATATGGTCTGAAACCAGTACAGAAGATAAAAACGAGATCCCATTTCTGACTCTCTGCTAATGTAGGCCAAAACTGTGTTGATCCTGAACAAAATTTTTAAGGAGGCATTATCACAAAATGGCTTACATTGACTGTATATGTGTGTGTATAGTTGTGTGTGTATATACATACAGACACACATGAAATTTATAACTTACAACTACCATGTTGAATTTCATCTTTTTAGCTTGGGTCTTTCTTTGGGGATTCTATTCTCCCTACGACAAAATCCTTTATGACAATATACTTACAAGTAGGGAACAATGACACTTATTAACTACCTATCTTTGTGATCCATAAGATAATACTGAAGGCTGGAATTCTTTTGGGATCGTTAAGTCAAAGGACTTAACATTTTTTGGAGGATACAGCTCCAGGACATTATAACACTGCATGAAATAATTTAGTAACAGTCTCCTAGAACAGTTCATTCTTTTTATTAATTACTCCAATATACTGATCATAGAACCAAAATCAATATGTTTATCTTCCTTTCCAACTAGGTTATAAATTTATCATCAGAGTAATTTCAGCTTAAGTATGATTTGTCATGGGAAATTTAGGTCTACGTAATAGTGATCTTTTGTACATCCATCCACCCATCCATTCAAATAGTACATGACTTTCTACAATGTGTTAAGTATAGTGTTGGAAGTCAATGTCAAAAAAAAAGATGTGTTGCTTGGAAGGCGATAATAAACAAGACATGGTCCCTGACCATGGATTGGAGGCAACTAATACGGAACAAAATTCTGATAATAATGTGTTGTATTACCCTAGTACATTTATAAATTACTACAGAGTAGAATAGGACCAAATAAAATAATGTGAGAGTATATTAGAGATATGTACAAATTGTTACAGAAGGATCTCAAGAACTAGAAAGCCTTTATAGAAAATGCTTTGATTTTAATGTATCTGTCACTTCCTGACATTATATTTTATTTTTTATCTTCATTTCCTATTAGATTGTAAGCACCATGAATGGTAAGGACTATCTTATTCATTGCTATATCACCAGCATCTAGTGCTGTATCTGACATGGCGTGGGATTTCAAAAAGTGTTTGATTGCATGAATGGATGAATCTTAAAGGACAAGTAGGATTTCACATGTGGAGATAGAGAGATAATTCCTGATGGTGTGGCAGCCTGAGCAAGAGAAAGTGCTGAAGAAGAGCAAATGATTTGTTATGGTCAAAGTCTTAGGTTTGCAATGTAAGCAGTAGCAGAAGATAAAGCTAGAAAGGGAGGTTAGGACTAGATTTTAAAAGCTCTTCATATGCCATACTAAGAACCACATACTTTTGGAGAGCTGTCAGTGTTTTTAAGAAGGGGACCAAGAACAACTTACTTCTGTGTTTCAAAAAGATAATTGGGGAACAAGGGGTTGAGAGGCAAAAGGATGGGGAACATTTAAGAATATTATGGCTGTCCATATGTGAAGTAATGCGAGTCTGTAGAGGCACTGGCAGAACTAACAATGATCAAATATGCTACATTTCATGACAAAAAATGGTATCTTTTCTCTTTTGAAATGGAGTTTTAAGTTATACATTTACTATTTGGGAACTGAGAATGAAGAGAAAGAACTTCAAAACTGGCCAAAAATTTGAGGTTATAGTTAACTGGAATGAAACAATTTTTGCCCCTTTAATATGGGGATATGTTTCATCAAATAAATAAGAGGCTGTAGTATTCCATGTAGATGAAATCAAACTGTAGAAATAGTTTGTCCCTGTACTGAACAGGAAGAGATGGGCTATTCTGGCAGAAGAGACCATTTTTTCTTGAAATTCATATATAGCAATAAGAGAAGTCTGGATTGACTGACATAATCCCTATAAAATTATACCTAACATTTGTATAGTGACATATTACTAAATCAAGATCTAAATGTTTGCAATTTAGAGAGCCACCGCTAGATGGAGAGCTTGTTTTATCACCGAGTATCGTACTTTTACAAAGTTTTAAAGCAAGCTTTATCAAATTTAAACTTCTCAGCATATTTAACATTGATGGAATGTAGTTTCCATTGCTTTTTCATATAATCGATGTCTTTATATATGTGAAACAATTTAGAGTTAAATAGGAATCACTATCATTCATATGCAAAAAAGCTTTGTGAATGTGGAGGCGTATAAAAATGAGAGAAGATGTTGATTGTCTTGGACACTGAAAAATGTAATGAACTTGCATGTTAAAGTACTACTATTATAGGAAAACATCTAAAATTTTCATTGAACCTGTCAATAGCATCTTGTTTCTATAAATTTAAATGTAATAATATATATTTTAGGTTGCTCAAAAGTGTTACTGATTGCTTTTGACTTGAGCCTTTGTATTATAGAGAAAATGAGCAGAGTGAAGCAGTCTTTTAATGAGTTTCACCAATATGTATTAAGTTTAGCTGTCATTTTCCATTTAGTTTTCTTTTACTCTTAATCTTTTATATGCATGGTTATCAATTTTAAAGAATCATTTTTAGTGAAAACAAACTAAGTAATATTTTCTTCAAAATTATAAATGATAGGAGTAGTGGGAGGTTGTATTTAATGTACTCATCTGGAACTTATTAAAAAAATTTTTTTGAAAAAGACATCTGTCAGTTCTAAGGGGAAAATACCATCTTGGGGACAAATCCTTTCAATTTAGTTACTATACTGAGATGCTTCAGATAAAAACTAATTTGTACTAATGATGGAGGAAGCATGTGTAAAATAGTCACTGATTTATTCCAAATGGAAAGAAATTCCATTTCACTGACGCTCTTCTAATACCATTCAATTTACACTTATTATACATCTTAATCTGTTATTTAACCCATCTCCAGAGCCTATTTTAATGATTATATTTTTTTATGTGGAGATGTTACAGTTGGTACTTTTTCATATTATATCATCTTTGGATTAAGTCTTCTATCCCTTTTTATTATTTTTTTTTAATTTATAGTCTCACTGAGATTCTTCTATTAACTCCAGTTTTGGGCATCCTTACTCTTTTACTGTTGCCTCTGACAATTCTTCTTCATGACGGTCCCTTTCTTCACAAGCTTAGTCATTTTTTTCTTTTTTGCCTGTCTGCTGGCCCTTGCGCTTCGAGATACTTCTACAGAGAGGTTCTGTATTTGTTTATAATATATCAAGGTCCTGGAATTTCACTGTCCTGAAGCCATTTTAATGATAATTTCTTGACTTGGGGTTTCCTGAATTAAATGTATAGTATAAATTCTGACCCCATGCGTGTTCATGAAGCAAGCGTATGATTCCTGTTCCTCATGGGTGACTATCCTCCTCTTCTAGGGTCTTAGGGCAGAAGACAAGTTTTAGCCACTTCTCTGGGCTGGTGAATTAAAATCATCTAGTCCTCTTTTCAACTGATGAGAAAAAGGCATCCCTTTGAAGTTCCAGGCTCTATATAGGGAATTCAGCTCTATCTTCCTATACCATATAACCTATACCTAGTTCAATATTCTTGTGGTGGTTCTTTTGTGTTTGTGTGTCACTTGGGGTTATATTTTGTCCACCCTTTCTATATCTATACAGGAGGGGGCCCTTCCAAGTCAGGTCAGTCTACCATCTTGCTGGAGTCCCTTCTATTCTACTCTTACTAATCTGCTTTGCACATCTAAGGAAAGAATTTATAAACCTTGTATTCCTGTGACTCAAAATTGGCTTTCTTGAACAGAACAATGACTTGAAAGAAATAACTGGAGCCATTAGAAGATTTTTTTCCCTTATTTGTAGCAATTAACAGAAAAAATACTCTAATAGGTGCCTAATAGAAGCCATCAGATGTGATGATGCTGAAGTGAATATTTACTGAAACTTATAATGGTCTCAAAATTTTTATAGCAATCTTTTAATGAAAGTATACCATCTTGTCATCTTTAGCTTGCATTTCTTCAATTAAGTACAAGGACTTCTTGAAATTAGCAGTTCTATAATATCAAGGAATGCCTCAGTTCACACCACCAAATGTTAAGGGAACTTGCTGAGCTGCTTAACTAACCCCTAGGTCAATAAACTTAGTCATTAGCACCTCTTTTAAATAATTGTTTGTCTGTTACTGGTTCAACATTTATATAACCTGTCATAATACTTTGGTTTTTTAAGGTACAAAAATTACTGCTGTAGGTTTAAAGTAGAGAGTTTAAGTAGCGATGTTTTCACAGTGATAGTTTAACCATACTGTCTGGTACTGAGTGAGTTAAAGTCTGAACACCACAGCTAATTACTATGTAATGCTAACCTTAGTTGCTGGTTCATTTTGAGACTCTTTAAAATATGAACTGTGTATTTTACCCCTATGCACTCTCTTAATGATTTGTTTTTTTAGACTGAAATCACTTCCAGCCATCAGTTAGACTCTTGGTCTCTACATATGCACTTCTCCAAGCACAAATATTTCTTTTTCCTATTGGTCTGCCAGCTCTGTCAGAGCAAATTTCACTTTAAACTAAATGCTATGATACTTAAAACCTCTTGGATTACTCAGGCTGCTAGTGTGATCTATGACCTTCCAAGAATGACAGCTGAACTTTCCAATTTGCTTATACTGCTTGGGGAACTAAAAGCACATGCCAAAGAGGAAAATGTTTCTGATGTTGAACAGAGAGGAGAGTTCTTGCTGGAGGTGGGAGCAGGAGACTATTAAATACTGAAAAATACTAATAAGAAATGAAAAGAAACTAAACATGCTGTAAAGTCTAAGAGCTCGAGCATAATTCAAAAGTTAATGCTAGCATTAAAAACTTTTTAGTCCAGTTAAAATATGAATAATGACCTTCAGTTACTGAAATTTAAACACCAACCAGAATCTTAGAATGATAATGCACTATCAAAATGAACAAGTTCAAGAGATGGAATAGAACCTAAAATTATCACAAGTACTACACATAACGGGCTATATCAACTCCCCATCATTCTTTATAAAGCAGACAGAAATCTGACATATGGATATAATCAAAGAGGTAATACCACTATCTAACATGCATGCTACCCCTACTGACATATCAGTCTCTTGTAAATTAAAAATTAATGTTAAGCTTCTGTTAAAACCTTGTCCGACGTCCTTAAATAATACGGTTTGGAATATTTTTATATCGCTTTGAAACTTTTTCTTTTACTACATTTCATAAGAGGTATATAAATGTTAGTTGTAAAAAAAATCTCAAAAATCTTATCAAGCTTATTAAGCTTATTAAGCTTAATCTTATAAGCTTAATGTAAAGTTTCCAATTTATGCCCTAGTCTACTTATTCATTTATTTGTCTCAATAATTTTTAGGCTAAATAGCCTGCAAATTACCTTTGGCTGATAAAAATCAAGTGGTGATTGATAAGGACCTTTTATGTAGCTAAATCAGACTAAGTAATATTTTTCTAAAATTGAGGGCACAAGTATGGATAATAGAAACTATATTTAAACAAATTAAAAGTGCATGTTTTTAAGTAGCTAAGCATCAAAGTTTGAAAGTTCGATTCTAAAATAAGTTTATAATATCAAATATACAACAGGCATTTCCTTGTATTATTATGATACTTTATTCTTTTAATAAAAAATTTAAATTGAATGATTCTTTAAATTCTATAGCGCTTTACAATTTTCAAGTTTTACACACATGATTTCATATAATCCAATAAAACCACTTTTTCCCCCCTTTACCCCATCTTGTCACTCCCCTTTCCCTCTCCTCACTGGTAACCACTAGTTTGTTGTCTATATCTGTGAGTCTGCTTTTTTGTTTTATTCACTAATTTGCTGTATTTTTTAGATTCCACATATGTGATATCATATAGTATTTGCTTTCTGTGACTGACTTATTTCACTTAGCATAATTAAAACATCTATGTTGGGCAGTGTTATATAGATACTTTCAGCCTTCAGTAATTTCAGTAATCAATACAGGTCAGATAAATATTTAATAGTTATTTAGTATCCTCTAGAGCACTTAGGATCTCCATATACTACATAATACACCAGCAATGCATTTAGCACTAGAAGAACAGTTACTAAAGTAAATCTCTACTCTTAAATTTCATAAACTCTCTTGGCCCTTGATAATGTATTTATTATATTATAGGTCTGTACAAAAAAAGATAAATTCATTTTCTACTTAGGTCTAAGGCTAATTTTAGATTGCCAAGACACAAACTGATTGAAGTCATCCTGATCAACCAGATTGCAGTCTTCTGATGATGAAACAAGGTATTTCTAACAGTTTCTTCATAGAATGGGGCTAAGCACCTTTTGCACACACTGCATTGACACCAAGCAAATTCCGTGTAGACTTCAATGCAGAAGTATATGATTCTAACAATTACTTTTCTGACTTCGCCCTATTACCATATTTTAAAATTATTATTTTTAAAGCAACATAAGGAAACATACTTTTTTTTCTTTATCACTGATGTACAAGGGCATTTTTCTCCCTTAATTTAAGGACTAGTAATTATGTTTACAAATTCAGCTACACTAACTTAAGTATGAACTTATCAACAACTCCTGCATTTTATTAAAGTTAGTGGGGTGCAATGACCTCAAAACCAGAATATCTGGATATAATTTATGTCTCTACTGATATAACTCGTCTCCGTCTAAATCTGTAACTTTCTTTGTCATGATTTCTTTTTTTTTTTTTTTGGTAAAGTAAGAATAATGGCTATCCCTTTTAACATCTCTCTGCCTTGAGATTATTATATTTCCAGGTCTTTTACAAGAACAGTACAAAGACTCTTGTAGTATGTACTTGGTGTTATTGTTATGACATATGAAAATGATAGAGGCTTCCCTAGAAAATACTTAAGAAATGCTGGCTCCTGCCATATAATCTAGACTGTTAAGAGATACTCTATCATACTTGGCATGCTTCTTACACATGCTTTCTGTTTGCCTTTACAGGGCTCTTACATAATTCATAGAGATTTATGCCTACACATAGGCAACTAACTGTTGTTGCACTAAAATAATGCCATGGCCAATCATATCTTCCTTTACCATAGTGAGACTGGACTGCTTGTATAAATAAAATTATTCAATCAAAACCCTTCAGATTCTATGTCAAGATAGATGCAAACGATACAACACCTTTAGGGATGAATAATACTGGGAAAGTCTCTTTACATGCTTTTTCATCTTATTTTATATTCAGGGACTTTATTTTGAAAGTAGTAAATCAAGGGTAAGGTTTTTAGTTATTTCACACAAATCATCACTTCCCACACTGCATACATTCCTGCACTTAGGTTTAATGCTGTAGTGTTGGCTTTTCTTTGAAAAGGGCACAGGGTCACAGAAGTGTTTAGGGTGGGGTATCTTCATTCTGTGATGTTCACTGTCTTGGGGTGGTGCCAATCTGACAATACAGGACACATAAGCAGAGCTGGGTAACCATGAGGAGAATTCTTCAGGGAGACGGGAATGCACTATACATTTTTTAAATTAAAGGCAGTGTAGGGTTTTAAGCAGTATTTCCAACTAGCACATAGGTATATCCATATTAATTACTTCAAGTATGCAGGACAAGGAAAGATTACAAATTGATTTAAAATGACTAGGGTGCACACTTGCTGATGGCAAATAGTACTTCTCTCCCTCAGATTTTAGAAGAAAAAGGCAAAATTCAACTGTAGGATATTGACATAGTTTCTGTTTTCCCCTTAGTATATACAGAGAATGAGCTGAACTATAATAGCCCAATATTTATAAAGTCCTTAAAACCCAGAAACCTTTTTAAAAAACTTTTTGAGACTTTTAAGAATTCCTGCTTATTTGCCACCTCAAAAGAGATCTCCACATGAAGTTTAAGTACCCATGTAAATATAGCTTTGTGGGGTTTCTTGTATCAATTTAAGTTACAGTTGCAATTTAAAAATTTACTTGCCTAACTATGTTCATAGGAGCCTCCTCCCATCCTTTCACATTTGAGGGGCGCTAAATTAGCCACTGAAAAAGGAATCCGGATTCCTTTTCAAGATTGTTTTGCCTTTTAATTTCTGACAGGCCAATATGAAGGTGCTTTGTTTTTGGCTGGAAAAACCTGAAATGGAAAGAATTTCTGAAAAAGTGGGATGTATCAACTTAAGATAAAGCTAAACAAAGAAAATAGGCTTAAAAATATATTAAAGTATGGTATATTATTTGAGATAGAATGCTGACTTATGTCCACAAAAGAGATGATATTCAGAAAATCATTAATTATGCTCCTCTCTATAAGTCTATTCAAAAGACTAATTACTTAAAATGTTTAACTTTGATTACAGGCACAAGAAACCATTTGTTGATCGTGCCTCTCTAGTCTGAAATGTGTAGCTTTTATGTAAAAAGCAACATAGCCATACATAGATTTCACACTCACCAATAATTAACTTTAATGATAAAAGTATAAAGTTTAGAAAAATACTAACCCTTCTTCTCAAATACAGAAACAAGGCCACATTTGAAAATAGGTTCTATTACAGAATGCCGCATTTGCCTCTCTGAAGTAGGTCTGAGTTATATTTAGTTGGCAGAGGCGCTGATTACTTACAAGATTACCAAGTGATTTGGGCTACTGCTGAAAGACTGCACATTGGCCTAAAATCCCTACAGGTAAAATCCACAGGATTATAGGTCATAATTAATCCCCTTAACTCCAGACTTCCTTTCCATTTCCATAACCCTCAATGGAGGTTTACTGCCTTTTTTAAAAAAATGAGAAAACCTAATGATTTTAACAAATCTAAAACCCTTTCAATTAAAAGTTTTGAGAATTCATCAACAGCTATGACATCAGCATTAAAAAACATTCAAGGACTAAAATGTTTTGTAACTTATTTCCTTGGGAATATCTATCTGCCTACCTACCTACCTACGTAAACCTTTGCTCATGAGATGGGATGCATCAGAACCCAACATTTAAATCAAACTCTTTGATACAATGTCTCTTCAAATCTCACAATTATTCAAATTATGTTTTGTAGGGCATTGATGTGTTTCTAAAGAGACATTCTATTACAAAGCTATGAAAAGCTACTGTCTGAACTAATCCCTCCAAAGTGCTTACTGTTATAATGAAGTAACTAAATTCTAATGAATTACCAGACCATTAAAGATCAGTGTCAAAAACAAAAAAGTGTCTTATTAAACAGCCTATATAACTCAGGAGGTTGTATTTTAATAATAATGTGATTCTTTGTCAAATATTGCACTGCTTAGGTTAAAATGCAAAAATATGAATCTATAAATCTGTTTACTTTTTAATCTAAGAAAATTCATCACAGTGTCTTTTAAAATTATTTTTATTTTTTTTCTGGCTTTGAGATATAATTGACAAATACTATTGTCTTTAGATTATCTGATTTTTTCTTCTGTAAGAAAATGTTAAAGGTAGAATCTTTTGTAACGGAAGTTAACAAATTCAACACTCAAAATAGCATGCTCTTAAAAAAAAAGTGTCTATTTAAGACATTACGGCATTCTTCTCTAATGATTAATTTGTGTCCTCTAAAGATTAAGGACAAATCAAAAATGTTTAAGATGTTTATTTCATTGGGACACACATACACACACCCTTATTTAATCAAGGTGTGAGAATAACACAAAAGTTAGCAGGAACATGTTGAAGACCACTGATGTATAAAAACTGACACTGTACTTAGTATTAATTCCTTAATTATTTTTCTAAGCACGATAATACTATTACCTTTAAAGATGTTTTTAAAAAGTGATATAAAGAATAATAAATAGGATACTTTAAGTCATCTCAAAAAATTATATTTTGGGCTTCCCTGGAGGCGCAGTGGTTGAGAGTCCGCCTGCCGATGCAGGGGACACGGGTTCGTGCCCCGGTCAGGGAAGATCCCACATGCCGCAGAGCAGCTAGGCCTGTGAGCCATGGCCGCTGAGCCTGCGCGTCCGGAGCTTGTGCTCCGCAACGGGAGAGGCCACAACTGTGAGAGGCCCGCGTACCGCAAAAAAAAAAAAAAAAAAAAAAAAATGTATATATAGTATTATGTGCTTGTATTATAAAATTGTTGGTAGGAGCCTATGCTATATAGGTAATTTTTTAGTAACCTACATAACATAAAAAACTGCCTTTTGAAGGGCCTAGCCGCTCCGCGGCATGTGGAATCTTCCCAGACCGGGGCACGAACCCGTGTCCCCTGCGTTGGCAGGTGGACTCTCAACCACTGCGCCACCAGAGAAGCCCTATATATACATCTTGATTATACAGTTAATAAATACTACACATTATACATTTGAAATGATCTGATTTACACTTTAAAAAGATCACAATGGTTACTATGGGGGAAAATGGATTGCAAGGGAAGGTAAATGCAGAAGCAGGGAAATTAATTTGGAGGCTATTTTGAATGGTTCAGGTGACAGATGATGGTGGCTTGGACTAGAGTACTAACGGTGGAAATGGAAAGAAAAGCCCAAATTTCAGACAGTCTAGAAATGAAAACAACAGGACTTGCAGATGGTTTGCACTGGGGAGAGTGGTAATGGTGAAGAAAAGGGAGGAACCAGGGAAGACTCCAAAGTTTATGGCTTGAACTACTGGATGGTGGTGACATTTACTGAGATGGAAGATTAGAGGAGGCACCTATTTGCATGTAGGAAATCAAAAGTTAAGTCTGATGATTTTATTAAACATTCAATTGGGTATGTTAAATAGTGAGAGGAATAAAGCTGGTGCTCAGAGGAGAGGCATCTGATAAAAATACAAGCCTTCAGATAGTATTTAATGCCATGGGATCTGGATGAAATCCTCTAGGTAGTGGGTGAAATTAGAAAAGAGGGCTCCCCAAAAGGATATGGATAGAGAACAGGGTTGAAGTCCTGAAGTAACCAGCATTTAAAGGTGAAAAGGAGGAGGAATATCCAGCAGAGAACAACACTGGGAAGGAATGGAGAAGATCTTAGGAGGAAAATTAAAAAAACAGGGTATCTTGAGAGCTGAAAGAAGGGAGTTTCAAAAAGCAGGGCCTGGATATCTGTGTCCAACACTGCTGAGAGTTAAAGATGAGAAAGGTCCATGGATTTGGCAATATGAAGATTACTAGCGATTGTGACAAAACTGGAGAAATAGAAGAGTGAATGGGAGTCTTTTGAGATGCACTGTATGAAGAGAAATGAGAAATGGGTAGTAGCTGGAATGTGATTTTGGGGCAAAGAGAGTTTAACGCTGGAGATTCCACATTGTGTTTATATTCTGACAGGAACGATCTAGTAGAAGGGAAAAGAGTGGTGACATGAAAGAAGTCCTTAGGAAGGTAAGAAGGAATGGGGTTCCGAGCAAAATGAACCAACTGGACTTTGAAAAAAAAGGGCACTTCCTTGCCTGTAACAGAGGGAAGAGAGTGAGGTGGGGTAAAAATAAGAGTAGAACACTGAGAGGTGGGGAGATAACTTGGGCAAGTTGCTTAACTCAATAAGCTTGGGTTTTCTTAATGTCTCCTTCCCTGAGCTGTTATGAAGATCAAATTAGATAAGGGATGTAATGATAGCAATTAGCATACTGCCTGGCACTCAGTAAATATATTTCAATAAATGCCAGCATTACTATTAATCAGCATATCTCAGATTATAGACAGATTTGAAACCATTTTAGAGAATAATATTTCAAATTATACAATTAGAATAAAGATTGAGTCTGTACGGCATTGAAGCCTGCATTGTTTCTATTCCTTTCCAGTAATTTCATTTAAAACTGGACTGGACGGTTCATGTTACAGAAACAAACTCTTTGGAGCAGTTTCACTTAAGATTTTTCTTTTTCTTTTTAAATAACAACAAAAACTTAAAAAAATATGTTTATTTTGTGCAGAAATTTTCTGTGGACTTTCATGTCCAGAATTTTGGATGGATTGTGGACTGTCTGATGCAGATTTAAAGTATTAGAAAAACAAAGAAGCAAACTTCGAACAGTCCCCACCACCCTCTGATACAGTATCTAAAACTGCTTTAGTTTCTACCATTTTTTGCCCACATGCAAACTTTCATGTTACAATTTAAGTACACATAGATAGGCTTATTTGAAAACACAATAATGCTAGGAGTACAAGCTATTGGGCCTCCCTGGTGGCACAGTGGTTGGGAGTCCGCCTGCCGATGCAGGGGACACGGGTTCGTGCCCCAGTCCGGGAGGATCCTGCATGCCGTGGAGCGGCTGGGCCCGTGAGCCATGGCTGCTGGGCCTGCGCGTCCGGAGCCTGTGCTCCGCTGCGGGAGAGGCCACAGCAGTGAGAGGCCAGCGTACTGCAAAAAAAAAAAAAAAAAAAAAAAAAAGTACAAGCTATAATTTTAAAGTTCAGCATTTCTACATTATACTAAATACCTTCTGAAAAGGCCTAGGGTAGTGCTGTACCTCCCCCTCTCCTAAAATTTTCAAGCCATTCTTTTCTTACCCTCCTTTCTTATTGGGGTAACTAAAAACTGACACTTTCCCCAAAATGGGTCCTCTGTTTTATCAGATCTGACTTTACTGCCCCCAAGTTAGAAATCTTATTCTGTGTTTCAATATATTTTCAGTTATTGTTTCTATGATAGTTGTCTAAATCAATGAATGGGTATTATGCACTGTCGATTTATCCCAACATTTTGATTTTTATGAAAATAGAAATAACTTATTTTGTGAAAACAGACAGCTATAAGATAGTAGTAACTGGCTTCAATGGTGAGAAAATAGAAGCTGATTTCTTTCTTTCATGTATTTTAGCATATTTCATATTTATGTATATTAATATGATCTATATCAACATATATTAATAAAATATATTTATCAATGGCTATCATCTAAAATGGCATTCTAAAAGTGAATTTCTTGACAGAGATAAGTTTAGTTGCCAACCACAAAATAAGATGGTAGTAAAGATAAAAGGTATAAGTGAAAAATAAATTTAACAACGTATATTAACTGAATCAAATAGTTAATGCTTCAACTGAGAGGTTTCATTGCAGTAAAAAATGAGATTTTATTGTATTTCAGTCTGAAGATGCATATATTTAATAATGTATAAAATTCAGCTTGCTTAAATGTGATTTTGAATTTCCATTGATTTATTCAACAGATATTTATAATATTTCCAATATTTGTAAGGACCCATTTGGTAAGATGGTTCAGTGGATACTTATAATGATGTTCTTTTTACTTTAAGAATAGCTCTTACAACGTAGAGATCAAGTTTTTTGAAATCCTTTAAGTTCCTTTAAATACTATGAAATCTTCTCTGAAGTTGAAAGTGAAAAGTAATGTTCTGACTTATTAAATAAACTCATTAAGTACAAATTTATGTTGAAACTGAACATACAACATAATCAAAGAAACAACAAACCAGCTTACTTTATTTGAGTGGAAAGAGAGGTCGGGTCTTTCAAGAGCACGAAAGCAGACCCGATTTGAACATTAATGGCAGTGCACGTGCATGTGCAACCACTCCCGTACCCTGCCTCCCCAACACATGCACACCTTTCTCCTCTCAGCTTATTAGCATTCTAAATCTTTCTCCCAGGCTTGGCCTTGCAACCACTTACTTGATAAAATAGGTCACTTAAAAAGGAAGAAAGCCCAATAAAATGAATTACAAAGACAACAAGTTTAAACTGATTGCCCTGTTTTCATACATTGTAGCTGAAATCTGCAAATATGCAGTTGGCTGTGCTTTGGCATTTAACAGCAAGTGATCAGCAAGGAGGAGGAAATTTTATTCTCATTAACGGTTGCAGATTTACTGCAGTGAAAAAGGGCTATGTAACCCGAGATGTGACAGTACAGAAAGATCAAAGCCTTGGATTGGAAACTAAATAAACCCTCTGGCTACTTCCTGCAAGGAAAATTCACTTTGGCAATGTAAAACAGAGCCCAGTTAAAAACTACTCTCAGTTTTATGAGCTGTCATAGCAGCTCAAATGGTTTGGACTGGCTGAGTTTAGAACATTATATTTCCTTGTTTTTGTCTTAGATACTTCTGTAAGCAGTTTTAAAGACTTTTTTTTTTTTAAACACAACAACAAAAAAAAGAAAAAACTCTTTTCTTTTGGTTGAAACTGAGGAGGTAACCACTAAACTTATTAAAACAGGCAGGTCTTCATTTGCACATTCCTTTCTAATTTACTACAGTTTAATATTTTGCTCTTAGATTTATTTGGCAATATACATTTACCTTAATTATTCATTTGTAATCTGTACAATTCCTATTCAAAATAAGTGCAAATCAGTTTACAGAGCCCATATGGCTCATATCTGAGGGGTGAGCTATTTGTAATAGCACATCTGGTAGGACTATGGGCAATATGGAGAAACGGGAATAAATTAATATTACATTTAAAAACCCATAGGCTTTGGGTTTCGTCTGTTTTTAAAAAATATTTAAGAAAAAACATGTTTAACATTTCTAATATATGTTTAATATTTCTAATATAGGGACTTTTAAACAATTATTCATAAATACTTAAATCACATTGTTACATCAATCAAAACACAGATGGGCTAGAATCAATCAACCCCGTCCCTGAGTTTAGAAGTAAGCTCAGTATCATTGAATCCAGACTTAAGGGAAATAAAAGATGACGTGCTCTGTTTTCCTCTCTCTTTTATTTTTTTGGAGGGGGTGGTGGTGCTTATCAACCAAATTGCTTATAATTTTGAATTTCTCATTAGACTACGAATAAGCAAGACTTTGTAATGGTAATCTGGGACTTCCCTGGTGGTCCAGTGGTTAAGAATGTCTTCCAATGCAGGGGACTCAGGTTCATCCCTGGTCGGGAACTAAGATCCCACATGCCGCGGGGCAACTAAGCCCACGCACCACAACTACTGAGCCTGCACTCCACAACTACAGTGCCACATGTCACAACTACAGAGCCCCATGCGCTCTGGAGCCTGCGTGCCACAACTAGAGAAAAGCCCGTGCACCGCAACAAAAGATGTCACAACAAAAGATCCTGCAACGAAAGATCCTGCGTTCCACAACTAAGACCTGATACAGCCATAGATAAATAAATAAATAAACAAATAATATTGTAATGGTAATCCACATCCTATTCCCTTTAAAAAAAAAACCCATAATTTTTTTGAAAATAAGAGCATTTCATGGGTCAAATATGTCATAAAAGCAGTCACCTTTGCTTAAGGACTTTCTACTTTCTTTTTAAATTTATAACTAATTTTTATATATCTGTACAGCCAACAAAAATGCTATTAATATGTATAAAAATGTATGAACTTTAACATTGGATAATCACTCTTAAATGGTGGTGATATAATGAACTTCCTAGTCATGAATGGACTAACTCCCATTCATTTCTTCTAGTACAAAGCTATACCATAACTGATGTGTTAACATTTTTACAGGATCTAGTCATATTCAGATTACTTTTTTCATTTATAAACTCAATTATGCTGAATTTCTTCTCCTAAATGGAAGTCCTAATAAAGTGACAATAAATTTGGTTTCCTTTGGGAGCATCTTTGGATTTTACAAATAACTAACATGCATACCTCCAAAAACTTAGCTCAGACCACCAGATTGAAAATTAACATGAATTTGATGAGAGCAGCCTGTCACCAACTTCTTCTCTTGTTTCTAAATTTCCAAAGGAAAGTAAATCGCTTAAAATACTTTTTCAAGTCAGCATAATTTCTCTAGGATAAAACATCTTCCCAGGTTTACAGGATTCTTAGCCTTGGTTTTTGGCTTGTATTTCTATATTTCAGTAAAGTTTACAATTTGCTAATGCTGATGTGTGATAATCTAATAGAATCTGGCCTTAAAAGTTATAGGCCCAATTTACTAATAAAACCTAATTCAATTTTCCTTGGGAAATGCAAATCATTAGTGTCCAAGCAGTGGAACCGAATTTCCTTGCCCTTTTATGGCTAGAAAGTTTTCTCTATTAAAAAGTCTAAACAAATAAGTCAACTAAGACTAATATATGAAGATTCATTTATAGGCATAAAATAATAGCATCATGTATATAAACATTGATTAATTAGCTAAATAAATGATTTGCATGAGACATAAACCCTTCTAGACTGAGATTATCTCACTCATCCTCATTTTTTATACAACTGGATTAATCTGTAGCGAACTTAATGAACTACTTAAAAGAATTTAATGGTAGTGAACTAATTAGTTACTTAATGTGTTAATAAATTTTTAGCAACTTGTTCTCCAAGCAATCTAAATACCAATTTGCAGTAAGCCATATACAGCGTATTAAAGCAAAATAAGTAAACAATATATTGTATCACACAAAAAAACCTACATATCTTACTCTGAAGTTTGATAACACTTACTCTAAAACTTTCTAAAGCACAGTTCACTATTAAGACTAATATATCTGCTTGCCTTTTGGAGGCAGTAATGGTGTAATACTAAGAATGCTGGCTCTTACCAAGCTTAAAGGCGTCACTATTTATTACCTAACTGGTTTGGGGCTAGTCCCTTAAAAATCTCTGAGTCTCAATTTCTACATTTGTTAAAATAGGGCCAATACTACTCTTTGCCCTATATACCTCACACACGGTTGATGGTCAAATGAGACATATGATGATATGTGTTAGCTACATGCGAGTTTTTAGTCCTGGTATACTAAGATTTAGGCCAAAAAACATTTAAACATTTTATTCTTTAAAACTTTTAGAAGTCTCCTAAAACATTCCATCTTCTGAAAAAAAAAGAAAAGAAAACTAGCAGAATTGTTATGAGAGTATTTAGAGAGAAAAAAAATGTAATGTGATTTAATGTAAGGATTGTGTTACAGCAAGTCTCATAGTATAAAAAACCATTTATTTGCATTGGTTTGATTTTCTCATCAGAACTGTGTCACACAGCTATTGCCACTCTTGTTCTCCTGTTTTCACCATCCCACAGATTTAACCACTTCATTACCTTAGATGGGATTTTACCTGTCATATAGTATTATTTCTTATGAATGGTTTTATTCATTTCAAGAAATTTATACCATGCATTTTTGATTGGTTAATACTAATGAAGGTGGGAAGAACTTAAGATTATTTCTATTGGTTATACCTAGCTGTAGCAATTATGACTGAGTGTGAAATACATGTTTATACATACTAAAAACAATGTCATTTGGACAACTAAATACAATTATAATAAACATTTGCACAGATCTGGATATTTTTAGATCAAATCATATACCCTGAAACAGAGTAACTTTTAAAAGTAAACAGGATATTGTCTTGTTACCCAACACCATGGTTTCTATAGAGGTTCTGCTGTATATGTTTTAATCATGATTTAACAAAATTCCATTTAAAGTGAGAAGCAACTCTTGCAAATATCCCAACTTAGATACAGCTAAGAACAAGTATTAGGGAACTTCGCAAATGTGCACGTGAAAAACAAAGAGTAAATAAAATGTATAACAGTGCCTGAACAAAGGATTCAGCAAGGTTTTTTTTTAAATATTATGCACTGTTAATAATAATGTTTTAATACATGCAAAAAATATAAATGGAATGACCAAATATTTCAAACATACTGTCAGCTTTCATTACTAGAATTACAGATGTGGCAGTGGTGTACTCAATTTTATGCTGTCAAAACATCATAGGTGAATAATGGTTTTATTCAAAATTTTTCTCAATAAGAAAAAAGCAAATTAAAAGGTCTCTGGGGTCAATTCTTTAAAAAGATGAATTTTATATAAAGTAAATATCTATTGCTAAATATCTATTTTTACCTATTTTGACTTTCATATTTACTTAAATCAGAACACTAATCTAATACGTGGACAAAATCATGTGGCACAAAAGTAGGTACTAAAAGTAACATTTATTCCCCAATTAGGTAAGTGTATCTCACGATACTCAATGTATCTATTTTCTTGATAGAAATCACACAATCATTTATCCAGTCTTTATCTCTGATTATTTCATGAGGATAAATTCTTAGAAATGAAGTTACAGAATTAAGGAAGTATACAATTTTAGGCTTCTGTTCTCTGTTACCAAATATATTTCACAAAGGTTTTGTCCATTTAAGTCCCACAAGAAGTGTGTCAGAGTGCCTCTTTGCTCCCATGTGTGGGTATTAGCATTAGAAAATCTTTGGCAACTGATAGGTGAAAACGGAATCTGGCTGCTTTATTTTATATTCATCATGTCTGGAAAAATTACTAACTAAAGTCAGGAGTTTTTTTTAAAGACTTCATGAAGCATGTTCTCCTCTGAGAAAAAGTTATAAAGAAATTAGGAACAAAAAAGCTACACAGTAAATAAAGCAGTGTTTTTTTTGATGATTATCTTTAAAAGATTTAGTAAGTATTTTATAATTCATTTAGTTCTTACAATGCTGCTGAACAAATGGTTGGTCTCCAATATCTATCAAAGGGAAATGTTTCTACGAGGTTCTTTTCATTTTCTTTTGATCCTTCCACATAATTTCAACATTACTGCCACAGTAATGAAGGTCACTAAAACTTAAACTATTAGAACAAATGGAAGAGTTTGGTTTATCAATTAAAACTGATATAGGACTTATCAAATAAGGGATTTTATAGGCATATTTAATTTTATCTCAATATATGAGAATTTCTCGATTGCCAAATTAAGGGTTGTAATATAGACAATAATTTGATTTATCTTTTGAATAACTGCTTTGAAATAATACCCTAATATATAGTTCTAGGAATAATAAAAAAGGTCAGTAAATACTACACAATGCCTTTTAGACAGGCAATATTTAATTTTAAGGTTGCTTTTCTCAAGTGAAATAACTGAGTTAACTAAATGCCTGAGTTTAATGAAGGTGGCCTATAGCAAAGAAATAAGTCTAATTTTTACAGGTAGAGTCCCTGTCTTAGGAAAAATTACACATTTAAAATTTTGGATAAAAGATTATTTCTCATATATTAAGAAAATAATGTGTTAGTTCTGGTCAGTAAAATTTTAAAAAAGTGCAACTGATGTTTCAACTGTGATTTAATGTTTCAAAGAAAATATATTAGAGAGAACAGAATAAAAGGTGTATATGTGAATTATATAATACATATAATGAACAGAAAAGTTAATCACCAAGTACTCTAAGAAAGAAAAAAAAAGAGGCAGGCATATACACAGAAAATGAAAGTGTAAGATTCAGATGGCTCAATAATGCACACATCTAGCTCATCTCTGACTCTAGTGAAATGGTCAGTAGATGACATCACTGTGCCAACCACAGAGAAGATCTTCAGGCCCTCTGAAAAATATTTTTCAAAGCCCCAAGGAAACCTAAGCAGTCTCTGAAATTTTTTTCCAGTTTATGAAAATTGGATTCTTATAAAAGAAAAATGGACCATTTTTACTGCAACAAAAACTGATTTGTAAAAGCTGGAAGCAGTTTAAAAATACTCAACATGAGGTTCTTGTTAGTCTTGAAAAGTAAGAGTTATAATAAAAAAAAACTGTCCAAAAATATGGTATGGATACATTGTATATAAGGGGAAAAAAGGCTAGTCTTACTCCTATTATTTTTAATTAGCTTCAATAGCAAGTTCCACTTTACTTTCTAACGCCAGTTCAGGTTTTGGGAGGGGAAGATTTACATCTGACCCTCTGGCAATGTCAACTCTATAGCTAATGCCTTGGAGCCCTAATACACTTTGCATTACCTCAAAATGTTGGGAAATTCTGGTGCCAAGAGGTTCAAACTGATAGTGACACATGTCTAAAACCCAGGATTCGCTGTCCAACTGCCAGTATGTATTTTATCAAACATCCAGTCTCCCTCGTAGAATAGGATGGATGAGTTTAACAGTTTTCACTGTTTCCAATTAAACTGCCCTGCTATATTACAAAAATGCAGACGTTCAGATTAAGAAGGACCCCCCCGACTTGGATTTTAAGAAATATACAATTTGAACTGTTTAAACAATACTCTAAATTTGACTCAGTTACCCCATTTTAACAGACTTGTCCCATTACTAAACATGGTTATTTTAGGAAGAAATTGAAGAATTTTTCTGTGAACAATTAAAAAAAAAAAACTCTTACACAAATTACAAATTTGTTCTTTACCTTGCAGAAACTTGGGATCATCTACTTTATCTGAACCCACTGAAACTGACATGTTAAAAATCCACAAAGACTGAAAAGTCACGATTACTGGTTGAATAGCATGCCACTTGGCACTGGTATGCTGTTTCATGTTCTCAAATCATTAGAAACAATGGTAATTATAAAAATTCACATTTTATACATTTTTAAAATATTATTACTATTCCAATTAACTTGACACTGCTTGTTAATCAAAGACATATGATGAAGAACAGGGAAAGAATTTCTAAGTCATCTGGACAATTTTCCTGATTTAAAGAAAAAAAAAACTACCATACGACCCAGCAATCCCACTACTGGGCATATACCCTGAGAAAACCATAATTCAAAAAGAGTCATGTACCAGTATGTTCATTGCAGCTCTATTTACAGTAGCCAGGACATGGAAGCAACCTAAGTGTCCATCAACAGATGATTGGATAAAGAAGATGTGGCACATATATACAATGGAATATTACTCAGCTATAAAAAGAAACAAAATTGAGTTATTTGTAGTGAGGTGGATGGACCTAGAGTCTGTCATACAGAGTGAAGTCAGAAAGAGAAAAACAAATACCGTATGCTAACACATATATATGGAATCTAAGGAAAAAAAAAACGGTCGTGAAGAACCTAGGGGTAAGATGGGAATAAAGACACAGACCTACTAGAGAATGGACTTGAGGATATGGGGAAGGGAAAGGGTAAGCTGTGACAAAGTGAGAGAGTGGCATGGATGTATATACACTACCAAATGTAAAACAGATAGCTAGTGGGAAGCAGCCACATAGCACAGGGAGATCAGCTCGGTGCTTTGTGACCACCTAGAGGGGTGGGATAGGGAGGGTGGAAGGGAGGGAGACGCAAGAGGGAAGAGATATGGGAACATATGTATATGTATAACTGATTAACTTTGTTATAAAGCAGAAACTAACACACCATTGTAAAGCAATTATGCTCCAATAAAGATGTTAAAAAAAACCACCTCAAAATAGATAACATTTCCTGTTTTTAAAATCAGCTTTTTCAATATTCAAAATTCAATCAAGGCATTATTCTTTCATAATTAACCCAAATTCTTCATGTTGTTCAGTAAGTCTGCTTATTCTTATATTCACAGTAAAGATGAAGAATAAGAGTTCAACACCTTCTGTCTACATTTTTCAAAAATATTCCCATTTTGCTTAAAATCAATTAAAATGAAATATTTCAAAAGCATCATTTTAAGTCAATGTTATTTAGTCTAATAGGTTTTAAATTTACCTATTGGATATCAGAAGCCTAAAGGTAGCCATTAGTTTAAAATTTCACATCTGGGACATTATGCATCAAAATTATCATGCCAAAATATGTGAATAATTATGGAACAATTTAAAATACTTAAATCTTTGTAGAATTAAAAAAAATAAGCCAGAGTTAAGGTCCATGGTTTGTTGCTATCAAAGAAGAACAAAGAAATCCTATTAGAAGACAATCCTAACAACAAAAATGATTCATAAAAGAAAGAGTAAATGATTCTAGAGAAGGTCAATAAAAAATGTAGCAAAGAACAACTATGAATTTGGTTATACTGTAAGCTTTCTCTGTATATCTGCTGATAAAATTTAGAGTCCCTTTTTATTTGATCTGTTACTCAGAAAAAAACTGAGGAAATTCATAGTAAATTATTTCTTCTGGAAATACAAAGAGAAAATGATACAGTTACATGATTTAAGGCCTGAAAAATTACAAAAGACAAGAGATGAAAGACTTAGCTTTCTCAAGGGAAGTTCTTTTGAAAGGGCAAACAATTCTCAATTCAAAATGATTATAATAAATAAGTATATCACTCTTGATTTGAAAAAATATATAGTCTACATGAAGTTTTATTAACTAATCCTTTAAACCAACATAGCTGTGATGTGTTTTTTATGATGTGAAAAAAGCTACTTATATATTTTTATTCTTGAAAAGGAACTAAAGGCACAAAGGTAAGAGAACTTTCCCAGTCTTTTAAAAAACAACTTGTTAACAGAACTGAGGAATAAAATCCTGAAATCTTTGGACACAGTACATAACTTAATCTTTGAGTATAGCCATCTCTCTAAACATCTTTATTGTTTTATAAAATGACCATTTTTGAAAACCAGAAATGAAAGATTTTGCTGAGTTGAGCTCAAGTTCATTCCTTTGGATATTCAATTTTAATGAAAATGTTCAGGTTCTTTAAAATCACATAACTATAGAAAAAAATCATGTCTTTCTCAAATAAGTAACGCATGGTTAGTATCACACAAAACAATGTTTTGTTCATAGTGAAACATAAATGGCAGAAAAATTAATCTTTTAAATGCTATCAGCAAAAATTTTCAATATAAACATTAGGATTATATAATGAAATAACTTCTTCCCTTTCTAATTATGTTTCAGAAAACATTTGTACAGTGAATTGTCACATGATGGAGTATAATAGTTATAATAATTAAAGAGAATCTCTATTTAAATAATTATAGCTAACACAGACAGAGACATCAGAAGTAATCAAAAGCCATATGCTTCTGGTATTTAACCATGTTTAATTTTTTTTCCTAAGGCAAGTCGTTTCTCATCATGACAATCCAGTACACCAATGAAACTATTTCTAAAGTGTTATTATTTAAGTTCACTAAAGACTACTGAACTACATATAAGGTTATTGCATTTCATAAAATACCCCTGTATTTTTCCACTATGCTTTTAAATTTTGTCACGACCAACAGTGGGTTGTGAAATCAATATAGTGGGCTGCAATCTGAATTTTAAAAATAAAATTGAATAGACTAAAGCAGAATATATCATTGTGCATTACAGATAGTAAGAGTAATTACTGCTTTAAGAATTTTTTGTTTTATATATATGTGTGTGTATATATATAACACATATACATATATGTATATATATAAATATGTATGTGTGCACTGGGTTGCAATATGAAAGGTATTTCTTAATATGGGTTGTGGCAAAACAAAACAAAAAAACACTTAAAAGTCACTATAATATGCTACGTTTCCTTCAAAATTAGGTACCGTGTTATACTGGAAAGATCATAAGACATATAGACCTAAGTTCAAATTTTTTTCTCTATCATCCTACATGTGTGAGTTGGTTACTTAAATTATTAGAACCTTGATTTTTCATTTTTAAAATGTCTATGAAAATAGACATTATAAAAATCTTGCTAAGTAAGTTAAAATAAACATAATAAATATTTGCAAAATAAATTATACATAATTGATAATGGTTGCAATAATTATTACTATTGAATTGAAATGGCTTACTACAAGCGATGATTCAAGAGTTGTAACGCATTGGTCACAATTGTATTCTTAAACACATCCTCCAAACATAAATATTTATGTTAATAAAATTATAATTTTAGAAGAGAAAATTAAATCAATAATCTAAAGAAAAAACTAGTCTTAAGGGCAAAAAGACTACATCTATTCACTGGACCATTTTAATGTGAAATTTCAATAGTCATCCTAAATTAAAATATTACACCTCTAGCAATGATATGAAGGGAAAACTATTATTTACACTTTCTGGCAAGACTTAAAAAATCTATGAGACCAGTAATGAAGCAGGATATCTGTTGAGGGAAACTTTACTATAATTGTACAACAATGCTGGCATGTTAGGTTTTTTCCCTTAAGTATTTTATTTGAATGCCATGCAGGGAGGAAAAGTCTTTAATTTAATCAAAGCATCAACTTTTTTTTTTTTTGCGGTACGTGGGCCTCTCACTGTTGTGGCCTCTCCCATTGCGGAGCACAGGCTCATGGCCGCAGGCTCAGCGGCCACTGCTCACGGGCTCAGCGGCCATGGCTCACGGGCCCAGCCGCTCCGCGGCATGTGGGATCTTCCCGGACCGGGGCACGAACCCGTGTCCCCTGCATCGGGGACCCCTGGACTCTCAACCACTGCGCCACCAGGGAAGCCCTAAGCATCAACTTTTTAAAACGGTGATGTCTGAATAATTGTTAAAATACATGTATTGTAACAATAAATGCTGAAGAGGGTGTAGAGAAAAGGGAACCCTCTTGCACTGTTGATGGGAATGTAAATTGATACAGCCACTATGGAGAACAGTATGGAGGTTCCTTAGAAAACTAAAAATAGAACTACCATATGACCCAGCAATCCCACTACTGGGCATATACCCTGAGAAAACCATAATTCAAAAAGAGTCATGTACCACAATGTTCATTGCAGCACTATTTACAATAGCCAGGACATGGAAGCAACCTAAGTGTCCATTGACAGATGCATGCATAAAGAAGATGTGGCACATATATACAATGGAATATTACTCAGCCATAAAAGGAAATGAAATTGAGTTATTTGCAGTGAGGTGGATGGACCTAGAGTCTGTCATACAGAGTGAAGTAAATCAGAAAGAGAAAAACAAATACTGTATGCTAAGACATATATATGGAATCTAAAAAAAGAAGAAAAAAAAAAGGTTCTCAAGAACCTAGGGGCAGGACAGGAATAAAGATGCAGACGTACTACAGAATGGACTTGAGGACACGGGGAGGGGGAAGGGTAAGCTGGGACGAACTGAGAGAGTGGCATGGACATATGTACACTACCAAATGTAGACTAAATAGCTAGTGGGAAGCAGCTGCATAGCACTGGGAGATCAGCTCGGTGCTTTGTGACCACCTAGAGGGGTGGGATAGGGAGGGTGACGCAAGAGGGAGGAGATATGGGGATATATGTGTATGTATAGCTGATTCACTTTGTTATAAAGCAGAAACTAAGACACCATTGTAAAGCAAGTATACTCCAATAAAGATGTTAAAAAAAAAAAAGAACAAAGTTTAAAAAAAATACATGTATTGTGTTCTTATTTTATATTTTATTGGCTTTGGAAAACACTTACGAAACAATCTGGGTCATTAATTTGGCAAAAGTACTGTCTATTTCAATAGACAGCCTGTATTTTCCAAAGTGAGGAAGCATATACACACATACACACACACACACACACACACCATATATATATATATATACACACACACACACACACACATTTTTTTTTAGAACTGTGATCTTCATTTTTTTACATACAAAATGTGACTTCATAAGTTAATTTAAAATCAAATGAGTATGTTCTTGAAAATATTCAGGATTCTTTTTTTTTTTTTACTCTTTAATGGAAAAAGAAAAATGGGAAGTGAAGAAAATTTTAGCTTTTCAAAAACAAGGGGAACAGCATATATTAGATTTTTCTTGGAAGACTGTTTACCTGCCAGGAAATGAATGCTGCCCAGCTACATCTCCATTTTGAAGGTGATAATCATTGAAGAAATCTGGACTCATGGCTCCTTCAGAGGCAACTAATCCATCTAGGATGAAAGAAAATAGTAACTAGTGAAACATCTTTGCAGGGAATAAAAAGGAAACTGTTCTATCAAGTAACACAATAGAAAATAACCTGTATATTTAATCCGGAAGAAAAATGTTAGCACGATATTCAATTCTCTCTGGGAGTATGAACAGAAGACCATACATACTTAAGTGTTCTTTTACAATGACTAGACATTTATTGAGCATCTACTATGTGGTAGTACTATATTTTATTAGAGAGATGAATAAGAAAATCTCTGCCTTCAAGGGGCTTCCAGTTTTGTGGAGAAGACAACAAAAGTTAAGGGATGAGGTAGGATAGGGAGGGACAATAAACCTTCCAGGCTAAGAAACAGAATGAGTAAGGAAATAGAAGAGACATTAAATAGCATGGTTTCGGTAAAGACCAACACTCTAGTATGTCCGACATTTTATACCCAGACAGCTTCATCTGCATAGTATGATTAGGGAATTATACATTTCAAATAAGTGAATTTTTATATAAGCAATGCTTGACACTTTAAGTGTCAAACCTTAAACACACAAACTTGGGTTAGAAATCCTTGAAAATACATTTTATATTTCCTGTGTTTTTAAAAAGTATACTGAATATAATTTTAAAACTTCTTGATAACTCAGTCTTCATTATAAACATCAATTATTATGTAGTAACGCCCTAGGTTATTAGATATATTTGACTACCTATGCTATGTGGCTACACTACTATGCTTTTTGAGTACTTTTTCTTTGCTTATAAAGTGCTCCTTTTCCTAAATCTAAGTCTTTATTATTACTTCTTGCTGATTTTAGAGTGATACTACTTTCTCATTCGCTCCAATCTAAGAATCCAGATGACCTATTTTTGATAGAATTATGAGTAAGTTAAGAATAAGAAGAATCTGAGGAAAAAAGATCCAAGTGATGGCCTCAGGGCTGTTTTATGCATAGAACAAATATATTTTAGTATATGGCTTTTGTAATTACTATTTGAAAAGCTCTGAAGCCTTTTAAAGTTTCCTTTTCTGAAAGTACTCTGGGTTGGTAAGTGACCTCTAGGTCACTTGTTGGCTAGGTGGTATCCACAACATAGTTTATAAATTTGGCACACAGTAAGCAAATTATTCAGTCACCAGACAATCATTTTACACCTACCACATGCAATAATACTTTGCTAGGTCCTGTGGAAAAACTTAGAATACATCATTTCTGTTTTCAGGAATTTCAGGTTAAGTGAAATACAAATAGACACTTAAGATGCAATTAAATAATACATTTCATTAATAAATGATACACAACAGGAAGGGATATACCCACTAAATGAACGCTGGAGGCTGAAAAAGCTACAGAAGGATTACTGTGTTCTGTAGAGGTTAGAAAATCCTACTTGGGAAGGGAGGGAGGCAGAGGTGTAACTGATTTGAGTATTGATAGACAGCTGGGAATTAAATGATAAAATCTGTTTAGGAGTAAGGGTATTAAAAATCGAATAGATGGTAAAAATTAATAGAGTTGGGAAATGAATAGGTAAAAATAATTGGTATTTCCATAAGACTCCTGTACTGTACTACTCATTTGTTACATATATCCATTTGTTACATACCATATACTAAAGACTTGCATTATTATTTAATTGTTGAATTGTTAATAATACCTCTGGTATTTACCTTATTACTTTAGTAAATTTAAAATACTTAAGAGGTAGCTAAAAAGTATGTAATATTTAGTCCAGTTTCTGTGTCCTCTAGAAGTTAAAAATTCTATAAACCAAAAGTCCAGCTAAACACAAAAAAAGTTACAAAAAATGAAATTATGGGAATGCCAAGACACCACAGATTGAGAGTTAAGCGGCTAAAAAAATTAATTTTCTATGGATCTAAGACTGTGAAAGTTTGGCTAAAATTAACAAGGTGAAGACCACAAAAATCAACAAGTTTCTCTGTTAAATTAAAACCAAATAATTTAGGATCAGGAGTTAAGAAATCTGCCAATTTTAGAGGAACAAAGCTAAGTAATGCCAAAATAAAATGTATACCACACTTTGAAAATGAATACAAAGATATTCAGCATGCCAGCAGCATAAAAGATTCTAACACTCAGAAATATAACACTCATATAAATACAACCAAATAAACATACCTGAATTATACATTAAAAGTTAATATTACATGAAACACGATCTAGTGAAGTGAATCAGATGAGGAAGAACTTAAATGAAAAACTGTTGTCAAATTCTCAACATCTTCATTTTGATTCAAAGCTCTCATTGTCTTCAAAGGGAAAAATGAGTAAGAAGGATAAATGGAATACAGGGAACTACAAACGGGGATCTCATCAAATAGAGATGAAACCAGAAAAAATTTGAATTTAAAGATTCAGCCAGAAATTTTATAAACCCAGAATACAACTAGTTTAAGAAATTTTGTAAACCTAGAATACAGTAAGTTTAGTAATACAATAAGCCTGATATTATGTGAATAAAGAGTAAACTTATATTTCTGAACTTAATTTTTAATAATCCTAATCATTTGGTAAACTACAGCTTCTACACTGCCCTTTAATGACTTGACAAAATTTAGGTAACTCTGTAATATGAGCAATCATTCTTCACTATAATGAAGTATAGAAGTTAAATTATATCTTAAATCATCAACTCAAGTACTTCAACTTCTTTGGAATTAACTGTTTCTCAGCATTCTGTAACCAAAATTAATTTTTATAGAAATACTGAAAAGGAATCATGTATTTTTGGTTGTAATCATGTATTCAGATAAATCTAGGAGTGTCCTTCTTAAGCTCCTACTCTAACCTTACTGTTTCAAAGACAGCAACAAGGAATCAAAGAATTTCATGTAACATTTAAATGCCCAGAGAACAAATAGAAGACAGAGAGGATATACACCAGAGCACTTTGTAAATTGTAGAGCATCATATACATTTAGGTTATTAAATTACATGAAACCTTTTAGACCATAGTTATATAACACACCTTCTTGAGGTGCTCTAAGTAATGATGATAAATGTGGTTATGAGTAAAATGGGGTATGTATTGGAACAAGAATGAAATCAAAGCAAATTTACTGCCAGCATAGATAATTTATCAACTTTCTGATTTCTGAAACTCAGTTAAAAAAACTGGCTTATACATATTGAATAAATAAAAGTAAACAAATACAAAAACTCAGTATCTTCTTATATATTGTTACTGAAGTAAACTTTATTTCTAAAAGTCAAATGAAAACGTAGTATTAGGCTCTTTGGTGAACTAGCTAAAAGTGAAATCATGACTGTGTGGGAGGAAACAGATATAAAGAGTGAAGAAAATGAGAAAAAGAAATGACTAAAATAGATAAATCATAACTTATTTGGCTACACCTGATAAGATACATCACATAAACACATAGGTTAATGAAAATTATGGTTTTACAATGATCCTGAGACAGAAATAAACCATTTTAAGTTTCATATTCTGTAATATAGTTACATAATAAATGCTAAGGATAAGATTCATCACAATGAATGAAGAACAACAGCAAAAAAGTAACAAATAATTTAGAAATGTGTAGTAGCAATACAGCTTTATAAATTACAATATACTTCCTCTGTGGGTAAAAAGTACTACAGCAAACAGCATCATTTTCATGATAGAAAAGGAAATTAGTCAGTAACTGCAATCACAATTATTTTAGACTAAGAAAAAAAAATAATGTAACTATAAGGAGATGTATAAGTAGATTCCTATTTCAGATAACAGAATGAGGGTCCTTTTTTTAAAATAATAGCAAGAAAGAAACAGATACATTTTGACATGTCTAACAGTTGGAAAGCATAGAGAGCAATACTAATGACCAGGAAGTAGCAAATGCTATTTCATTTTTAAATAAAAGATAAGACCAGGGTATCACTGGCCATTTAGCTTAAACTCTGTGGTTGAAAAATTACTACAGTTGCTTTTATCAGAAGCTGCCTAAAGTTTCATGGAGAGCCAGAGACTTAAGTAACATTGCTAAAGCATCCCAACAAATCTGCAGTGTTACAAATTTATCTGATGTTTCTGAAGATACAACTGCACACAGTAAAAGACAAGAGACTAGCATTGTCGAGATTTCCATGACACATATCAAAAACACCACAGAGACTCACTTAGTTGATGAACTATTCATGAAAAATAAAGTAGGTAAAATAATAAACTAAAAAAGTACAGGTGGCTTGATATGAGAATTTTATCTTTAAACTCACAGCAATGTAATCTCTGCTGTCAAGTGTGTACCATATCATCAGGCTATAGGTATAAAAAAACAACCATGAGGCTATCTAAAGATAACATTTCACCCCTCCAATGCTTAGATTTATTTATTTTTCCATCAGCTGTGGCTGTTTCTAAATTTAGATATACAAAAATGTGTACAATTCAGATTTCTCACAAAAGCATAGGTTGTACATTTTAATTGTATCTCACAGAAAAATGTTATGATTTTCATTTTAAGGGGTCAACTTAAATGAATTAATTTTGGAAAAGTGGTACAATTTTTTAGAAATCTGTTCTGAAATTCTAATTGTATTAAAACAACAAAGTTAAATACTGAGGTGGTTACAAGTTTTATTCGTTTTTGGAAACTGCTCATTGATTCACACTGAAAAGTAGCTATCTATCAATTTTCAAAGCAAGAAACCTGATTCCAAGAAATTCTGATTTCTATTATCAAAAAATTCACATCATATATATTTTACATCATTTTACTTCATGAATATCTGACTAGGTAAGGAACAGCTGCTTGCCATTATTAAATTAAGAAATTCTGGTTGGTTGAAATTAATCATCTACTCCATCTGGTTTGAAACTCAAAGCAGTATTTCATAACTACTGTAAAGTTCAGTTAGGAAGAAATCTATTTAATTTTCAAAGTAAAGTACCAATTTTCCAGGATTCAAGTATCTATATCAAATATAAAAATAATGCAGCCTTATGGGCAATATGCACAGCATACAATTATGAAAAATATATGAATGAACACATAGTAGGAAAAAAAGGTGAGCCATTAATTCAGATACAATTACTTTAAATGCTTTTTATTTGCAACCTGCTACAGATCTTAGTTAGAAATCCCTTCTTTTGTCTCTTCAACTAAATGACTTCAATGAAGTAATTAATTGAAGTAATTACTTCAATGAAGTAATTAATACTGGTAACAGTGCAACACATTAAAAGGGAGAATATGCAAAAACTTACCAAAATCCCTGGAAAAAGGCAGGATGGCAAAATCAACAAGGGTATGTAAGATCTATGTAAAAATTAAATTTTGCCTTGAAAATACTAGCAAGAGTTTAGAATGAAAAAACTATTGCTATAAAGTGTCTAAATCTTCCCAACCAGAGAACCAAACAGGGGTTACTAGTTTGAAAATAAAGCAAAACCATGGCAAAATGAGACTGTTAAAATGAAACACACAGGAAAAGAAAACATAAATTATACATTTAAATAAATGCAGAATAGAGAAAAATATCACATTTTCAAACAGAAGTCAGAAATCTTGAAGATGTCATTTTAAGTTACACATTCTAGAAAATAATAAACTAAGAGCAATTAATTTTCCTGGTCACAGCCTTTTTAATGGGGATCACATCAAACACAGCCTTTTTAATGGGGATCACATCAAAGACTAACTTGGAAAAAAATAATGGTGAGTTAATAGGTTTGCTTGGTGTGTGTACTGATGTTATGTCTAAAATCATTAGCAGAAGGCCATTTATATACTAAAAGAAGTGCTTACAAAGCTTGAGAATGAGCAAGGTTGGCAGACAAAAATCCCTACTTATATCACACACACAGACTTATTTTTGCTTTGGTTATCATTTTACCTGAGCTGTAGAAAAGGTCAGGTCTCTCAAGAATGTCTCCTTCATGGATGTATGGCTCAATTCGATCATCACCATACAAGTACTGCTCACTCTCATCCATCTGACGACTCTCTACCATCTCCAGCCACTGAGAGTTATGCCAACGAAACTTTTCACTCTGAATTTTCTTAGCCCATTCTTCATCATATTCCTATTGCAAACAAAGTCAATTATTTTTATGTAAGCTTATGAAGGCACTTCCTTGGCACTCAGATAGCAGTACATTTAGCTTATAAGAAGAGAATTTTGGGGCCTTTGTTTGGGTCAGAGAAAACATTAAAAGTACCTGTTCAGAACTACTGTACACGATAATCAATAAAAATCAATTTATTACATATATTAAGACATCTCTGTTTGGATTACCAATCGCCATTGGCAATGGCAAAAACTGGAAAAGTTCAAATTTCACAAATTCTTTATCTAAGTATTACTAGAATTTAGGTAAGCAACCAGACTTCAGCTTCCAAAGAGTTTTGTGGCTATAATTACTGTGGCACTAATGACAGGTGGTTGAGCATTAAAATTACATCTTTCGCTGTATCTTTTTGTTTAGATAAAATTTTTCAGTAGGAAAAAAATGCACTATTAAAGAATTTCTCCTAAAAACTGAAATGGTTTACTACAAAAAACAAATAGCAGAATTTAATTCAATTTTGTTTCAACCACAAAATAATAATGTCTTATTTGGTCATAATTATTTCTTTAAACATCTCCTGCTTTAACCATGAACTCTTGAGGAGCAAGACTGTGGCTTATTCATTGTATCTGTAGCATCTATTGACAGAGAACTTCATTGGTGCGTGTTTTTGAAGGGCAAGTAGGCAAATTATTACAAAAGTTACAGCTGAACCTATCTAGCTCCACAGGTTGTGGTTACTTCTGACAAGTGTATTCACTTAATTAATGGACAGTACCACTGATGACTTAGATGGAAAAAAAAGGCTTCAGGTATTTCTTGTCATCCTAATCACCGGGTTCTTAGTTTTAAATTCCTCTGTCTTTTCTTTAACACTTTTGTTTATATATTTTTTTTAAGTTGGTAAGGTGCCAGGCAATACTACTGTCCTCCAATAGTTAGGATGATCACGATAACTAAGAGGTGGACCAAATATATATTTTAGGTGAATGCTGAGCAATTTTCATACAAAGCCAAGTAAGGCTTAAGTCAAAAACTGTCATCACAGAATAAATTTCTGGGATGTAAGAATACATATGAAATTTTATAATAAAGGTATTCATTATTATCAAAATTTTTCTTGTTAAATTTTAAGTTTCACATTATCAATATATCTCTTAGCAGTGTCAGCTGTTAGACTGTGTGTTCTATACTGTACAACTCTGAAACTAT
This sequence comes from Globicephala melas, assembly GCF_963455315.2. Taxonomy (NCBI): domain Eukaryota; kingdom Metazoa; phylum Chordata; class Mammalia; order Artiodactyla; family Delphinidae; genus Globicephala; species Globicephala melas. Next base: position 59,015,899 of record NC_083314.1, on the reverse strand, counting down.
ATAGATGTTACTTTTCAACTTAGGTTGGTGGAAGTAGAAGATATTTTTTGGCTATGGTACTGCTAATGGCAATTTTGCCACCAAATTATTAACCGTTCATTCTTTCTAGTGGTTATCTATTAAAATTCCTATCAGTTGTCAGTTTATTTCCTAATATAATTATTTAAAATTAAATTGTATAAAAGAGTTATCATAAATATTATTGCATTTTACTTAAAATAATAAACATTAATTCAACTGTTATAATCACAATATTTAATAGAATATGCCTTATAATACTAGATATCCTATTAGATCTACATTAAATACTGGAACTAATTTGAGTGGTATTGTTTCTTTCATGAATAGCAGTTTGTTTTACTTGGCAAGAGGTATAAAACTAACTTTTCATTTTGGTAGAAAAATTTAAAATTTGATTATCTGAATGAAGAAGTATCCAAGGAAGATGACAGACATATGATTTGAATGTTTTATTATAATTTAAGTTCAAGCATGTGGATTCCTAGTGTAAGAACAGAAGTTGAAATCATCAAGCACCCAAAGCATGTAAAATATGGGGTTTGCTATTCCACTAAGGCTAAAACTTGCTTCTTGTGAATATCTGTGAAACGTTACAGGGGTACGTATAATTTAAAAAAGTAAATCCTTCCCTGGTGGTCCAGTGGCTAAGACTCTGCACTTCCAATGCAGGGGACGCAGGTTCGATCCCTGGTCAGGGAACAAAGGTCCCATATGCTGCATGGTGTGGCCAAAAAAATAAAATAAATCCTTAAACTGCATATCCATAAAAATGTATTTGGCCTAGTAAGTAATGCTCTGCACAAAGAAGAAAATTCACGCTTATTCTATGAGTTATCATCTCTACCCTTCTTGTAAGATTTTACTATTCTAGTTTAATAATAAAAATACATCTAATAAATGTAGAAATGTGTAATAAATGAGCTGTTTTCATCACAAACAACAGCCTTTCTAACTTAAGCCTTTTTACCCTTTAAACTTATTGCAATGTTCTTATTAATGAACCTACACACACAAGCCTGAGTTTTTTTGTTTAAAGACTATTTACACTGTATTTGACAGAAGTCCAAACACACAAACCAAAAACATCCATGAAACTCCATGGCTAGCTTGTGACACTAAAGCTTGACTTCTTAGTGTCTTGGGAAAGCTGATTTTCCAATGCAGTGAGTTAGCATCAGATTTAATAAGACTACCCTTATGCTGATGTGAATTCCTTTAAAGCTTTTGCCTTCCTTTTATTATGATTATTTTTTAATATCAGTTTATGACTGAGCAAACCCACAGAACCAGGGCATCTCTTAACATTATAAGGCCAAAAGGTACAGTAACAATGATATAGATTGTACTATTTTCTTTATTAAAGATAATTTTATTCTTATTTTAAGTATTTTTGTACAATAAAACAACAGGCTTACTTTTCTATGACTAACATAATGAGTAACATGTACATTATTGTTTACTGGATAACAACTATGGTTGTCTTCTCAGCTCTTCAGAAAAAAAAACAAAAACAAAAGTTTCTCCCTCAGTAAATATGAAACAGAATATGTTATTCTATACCAAGCTGAGTAATCATTTAGGATACAGAAAATTATGTTCTGCAGAAGATCCAACAATGATTACAGATTCCTACTACAATGAATCCACTACAATGACATGTGGAGTTTTCACAAAAGATGGCCTTGAGACTCATTAAATACAGCGAGCTTTTTGTTATAGATCATAGGAAAGAAAATGGCAAAAAACCCTGACCAAACAGTATCAAGGCCTTAAAGTCTCAAGCAGTTATGACTTTTTGAAAACATTTGGAGTTTTATGATTATAAAACTATTTCCATTATAAAACTATTTCCTGACTGAAAGTTGAAAATTATAGAAAAAATACCCTAATATCTTTACCTTAGCTAGAACCACAATAAATACTGGTATATACTAGTTTTCAGTGACTTTCTTAATTCTAATATTAACAGCTAACTTTGGAGGATGTTTTAAAATATGCATTTTTAAATTTAGAGGCTAAGTATAAAACATTATTAAGATATTATACTTGTGCCATAAAGGTTTGCTCTAGTTTGTGATAATGCAGCCTCAGGTATTCGAATATTTACCAAATGTAGCATCCTGGAATGAAGGATGTTATGAGGAATGCAATATTTGTTTAAATATTTTCATTTCTTTTTCCTTAATAGCAAATTGGTTAGAATCAAAAAAGATAGTACAGTTTTGCTATATGATGCTGTATTTTTCATCTTTATGTTTCTGAAACACTGATTTTTATGTTCCATATTTCTTGAAAATTAAATATTTTAGCTTATGGATGTTGAAGATCTATTTATCAACCGTAGTGAATTAATAGGTTAGGACAGTGGTCCCAAGAATTTTAGATTTTAGAAAGGTTCAAAAGTAAATCTGTGGGACTTGGGACTTCCCTGGTGGTGCAGTGGTTAAGAATCCACCTGCCAGGGCTTCCCTGGTGGTGCAGTGGTTGAGAGTCCGCCTGCCGATGCAGGGCACACGGGTTCGTGCCCCGGTCCGGGAGGATCCCGCATGCTGCGGAGCGGCTGGGCCCGTGAGCCGTGGCTGCTGGGCCTGTGCGTCCGGAGCCTGTGCTCCGCAGCGGGAGAGGCCACAGCAGTGAGAGGCCCACGTAGCGCAAAAAAAAAAAAAAAAAAAGAATCCATCTGCCAATGCAGGGGACATGGGTTCGAACCCTGGTCCAGGAAGATCCCACATGCCGTGGAGCAGCTAAGCCCGTGTGCCACAACTACTGAGCCTGTGCTCTAGAGCCCACGGGCCACAACTACTGAGCCTGAGTGCCACAACTGCTGAAGTCTGCATGCCTAGAGTCCGTGCTCTGCAACAAGAGAAGCCACTGCAATGAGAAGCCCACACACCTTAACGAAGAGTAGCCCCCGCTCACCGCAACCAGAGAAAGCCCGCGTGTAGCAATGAAGACCCAACGCAGCCAAAAATAAATAAATAAATAAATGAATATATTTATTTATTTATCATTTTTTGCGGTACGTGGGCCTCTCACTGTTGTGGCCTCTCCCGTTGTGGAGCACAGGCTCCGGACACGCAGGCTCAGCGGCCATGGCTCACGGGCCCAGGCGCTCCGCGGCATGTGGGATCTTCCCTGACCAGGGCACAAACCCATGTCCCCTGCATCGGCAGGCGGACTCTCAACCACTGCGTCACCAGGGAAACCCATAAATTAATTTTTTTAAAAAAGTAAATCTGTGGGACTGATATTAAATGTAAATCAACTTCCACCTACTATTATTGTTTTATAAAAGAAAGGCCATTTTAAGACTAAAAATGTGAGAAAGATGATCTCAAAATAAAGATATACCTTCCCAACACTAAAATACTTTAACTTTACATTTACAACTCCTCCCCAGTTCTGGTCTCTCTCTTCTCTTTCCTCTCTCACTTTCACACACACACACACACACACACACACACACACACTTTTTTCTTTTCCCTCTCTTTTCCATTTTAGTGAAAACCAGTGAAAGCTTTATCATACCCCAGTGGACCAGCATATTCTGGAATCCCTAGTCTCAGCTATCTTCTGTATCTATGCTCAGTGAGTATAGTTTAATAGCCCTGGCAAAGTCATACTTTCTTTGTGTCTCAGAGTCTGAATTTATAGACACTAATAATGTGGTATGGTATAATACAAAGAACATTGGATAAGGGCCAAGAGACCTGGGTTCTCCTTCTAGTTCTGATACTAACAGAAATATGCAACCTTCTAAAGGTATTTTAAAATCTGTTGGTCTCAGATTCTTCAATTGTAAAATGAAACAAATCTAAGATTTATTCAAGTTCTAAAATTCCTCAAATACAAATCTATAATTAATACCATTACCTCATAAAGCTGTTGAAATAACTATCCCCCAAAACTGCAGAATAATAGCAATATACAGAGGTCATCTTTTAAAAATTACATAGCAATTCTAAATGAATATTGTATCAAAATTTAATAAATTCAACATATATCAATTAAAACCAATTCCCTCTAACCCCTCTCCCCCAAATCCCTACTTCCCTCTTATATCACTGCCCCCTCAGTATCAGAAAATAGATACGGGAATTCAGGGATGTCATAGCTCAAACACAGGCAAGAAATGTCATCAAAATTTATCAAGCTATTGTGGAAATACTCTAGGAATATAGTTGTTTTTTCTTCATTTTTGAAATGCTTCTTTTCACAAGGAGTGCACCCTGATATCCTTGCTTTGGGACTCTAGTTTGTCTTGTATTTAAAGGTACACATGCTTTGTCTTTTATTTTCTTCTCAGCTCCTGACATTATGACCTTAAGCACTAGTTTTCATAAATTCTAAAGTGTCACGAAAGACTTATGGTTTGATTTTATATGGAATGTGCCATCCTTTCTGAAGTCCTATATCATTTTGTTTACTACTAAACCACTGAAACATTATGAAGCCTTAACCAGCTTATTATCAGAGCCTGTTCACTATCAGGAAAACTCTTTGTCACTGGCTTCCGTCACACCTTGTATCTGATTAACACACTACAGGGTAACACAGAGCTACATAGATCTGCTTTGTGTTCTAACGTAACTGATGGAAAACAGATTTTCCTTTCTCCTTTAACGTGGCTGCCCCCTAATTGAGAATGTAATATGGTTTATTTAATACAATTCTTCATACTAAATTAAAGCAGATCTAGAGTAATTTAGTTGCTCATTAAGATTAAGGTAGTAGCTGCTAAAAAGATGCCTTTTATAGCTTAGAAAATACTTCTCCCAATGATATGTATATATTATCTATATTTATCTAATACATAATTAAACACACATACATAATAGAGTTGTTGACTTTTATGCACATACTACCTGTTTCTCAATAGTACTGTCTCAAATGTTGCCCTTTAGTCTTGACTATGGCATTTTCTAACCAGACCTCAAAGTACAATTATCTCTTCAACCTCTGTTTAAAGCACTGAGGAGGCTCATCTGTGTAATATCATTTCAAATATCATGTCCACAGAGTAAAAGATATAACTAAATAAAATTTATTTAAGCAAGGAATCATGACTTTTCGTTCATACCATGCTTTTTTTTTTTAATCCAACTGCTGACAATTAAAAAAGCAATAAAGTAACATGCATAATACTGGTAGGGAATACACACACATGCATATATATATATGCATGTAAATTCTAATAAACTAGAAAAATATCTTAAATTTCTGCCTTTCAGATTTATGCAATATAAAAATGAACTCCATAAGAGGGCTAACCACTAAAACCAACTGGGTTTATCTCACGAAGCCCAATTTGACTGTATGGAATTGAGAAATTAACATCAAACTTACAAATCTGAGAAATGAAAATTTGCCAAGACTGTAGAACAAGCAAGAACCAACTCCACCTGCTTTGGAAAGAACATTTTAGAAGTTTCTGTCAACAACTCACTTGAAAATCCCCGCTCTGTGCCCATAACCAACCTGCAAGCCAATTAAAAGTAAAAACCTTCTACCCATTTTACCAATCCCTACCCATTCATGGTTTTGAAATCCTGTCCTGAAATAACCTGAGTTTTAAGCTAACGCTAATCCTAACCCTATGAAACTTTCTCTATAACTTCCCTTTCAAGATATTATAAGACATTTTTACGGCTTCTCTGGTGGCGCAGTGGTTGAGAGTCCGCCTGCTGATGCAAGGGACACGGGTTCGTGCCCCGGTCCAGGAAGATCCCACATGCCGCGGAGCGGCTGGGCCCGTAAGTCATGGCCGCTGAGCCTGCGAGTCCGGAGCCTGTGCTCTGCGGCGGGAGAGGCCACAGCAGTGAGAGGCCCGCATACCACAAAAAAAAAAAAAAAAAAGATATTATAAGATATTTTTAAAAAGTGTTCTCCTTTGCTAGACGTTTATTATTAATAAATCCACCTTTTCTGTCTGACACAGGCTTCCCCTGGTAATTTTTGAGGGGACTATGACAGTTGATGTCTTAGAGGTTACATGTAAACCTACATTAGTTTATCTCACTTCAATATACCAGTCTTATTAAATATAATTGTGTCTATCCTAGAATGAAGATAGCACCTTGTTTTCGTAGTTTAAAATAATTCCAGATTATTTTAATACACACAATTTGCCAATGATCAAAATTAACAGTTAAAAGAGAAAAAGCTGCCATTCAAAATCTTAGTGACACAAACCTGTGTTAGTATCAAATCACATGTAGGCCTGTGGCTGGCTAGAAGGCAACAGACATCAGTATTTTACCAGAGAACCTAGGTACATTCCCTTCTCCATAAACATCCTGTAGATACAATGTGCAATGCATTAGTACAGAATATCTATTGACAGCCCATGTAGTAGTACTGCTCCTAAAAGGCCAGTTCATGTCTAGACGACAGTATCCTGGTGTCTAGATTGTAAACTATATTCTAGAGACTTCATGTTGTTTTTTATTCCCAGTGTCAACCTTAGTTGTCTGGAACACAGTATGTGCTTAATAAACATGTATTAAATGTTTGACAACCCAGTAATGTCAGGGGAGGAAATTGTTTACTAATTGGGGAGGAATTTGAGGTTCTCAAATACTTCATACAAAGCTGAGGAAGGACTGAGGGATAAAAATCTAATTGGGTTTTTAGAAGCTCTCTATGTATAGAGGGTTCTGATCTTCCCTTGATGATCTTCAAGTCTTGGAAGAGAAAAGGCAATGATCAATTGCTGTATAATTCCCTTGGAAGATGAGGAAGCTAGGCTCCTCTCTCCTGGCCTCTGTTCTCCTCTCTGCAGCTACCCCATTCCCTGCCTCCCAAAGCTACATGCAAAGCCTAGTCAGACAGGCAACAATTTGCTGATGAGGCAACAGAGACTGCATCACCAAACATGTAATCCTCTACAGTACAAAGAGTACTATGAACACATATCTGTTTCAATTCACCAATTGAGGGCCTGGGCCTAAATACATCAAACACTTCATCACTAATGTAACATTTCTATAATTTGGGGAAAGAATACTTTACTGCAGAGGGCATATTTCCCTAAGGTTTGCAAGGCATCTAATTTTTCTTGGTATTATTCCATGATGTTTGTCTTGAGTGCAAGAAGTTTGCTTTCTTAAAGATAAATCGCCTTAAGCTACAAATATTCCCACTCTTTCTGTATTTTTTTGATCATAGCCATGCCAAGAATACTCGGAAATCAAAATCTAGAGGTAAAAAAGAGTCTTAAGAGATCATCTACTTCCATTTTAGGCAGGTTTCTAACAAACTATTTTAGAAAGTTGGTTATTTAGCTGTTACTAATGTTAACTGGACAGACTTCACATTCTCCCTTGACAGCCTATTTCTAGTGTTTCATCATCTTTGCTGTGTCTAATCAAAGTTTCTCCTGTTTCAAATTAAGTCAATTTCCTCTTGTTTTACTCTTTAAAAAGATTTGGGACAAGCAAATAACACCCTGCGTCGTGATCAGTAATAGAGTCTGAGCTCAAAGAACTAAAGAATGGCAGCTACGTCCCAAGTGGACCTGAGAAGCTGTCTTTTTACTGATGCATTAAAATGCCCCACTCCTCAAATTTCTTCCAAATGAGGCCCAGCAAACCAGTATAACTTTGGTCTGAGGTTAGTCTGGTTTGGTCTGATAAATTGAGTCCAAATCCAAATTAGTCACCACAGATTCAGAACATGGGTAATTTAACACATGGGGCACTTCTACACTAGCAAAGGTAGCTTCCTATTTCTCTACACTGTCCTAATCAACACCTTTCAGTAAATTGACCTATTCTGTTAACTTCCCTGACATGAAGTCTTAAAGTGCCAAATTCAGCCATTTTTCAGGACAATCTTAAAGTAAACTACAAATAGAAATATGTCTGGCCAAAATATATATATTCCAAATAACTTTCCAGAGTTTAAATCCAAACTGTGAACAGATTATCTTCCCATATCATTTTAAAAGTTGAACAGAAAATAACATAAATAATTAACTTTACTAAGGAAAGGAAACGTTGATCCAGATATTTAATCTATATATAAACTTCACAACTTGGTGTGAATTTTGGTTTAGTTTGAACAAAACATATTGAGTGACCATCATGTGGCAGATGCTCATATATATTTTCTCTAACTTCTTTAATCCTCAGAAGTGTCACTGTAAACTAAATCTTCAAGAAGTTAAATAAATTGCCTGAGATTATTCAGCAGGTGAGAGAACTAGAATCAGTTGTATTCTAAATGCAATACTCTATTGGATCAAGTTGCCACTTCATAGAGGCCAAAAGTTTAATCTAAGATCAGAATCCCTACTCAACTGACAAGGGAAGAAAAATGTTTTGGGAAGAAGCTGCCCCTGGTGTTGCGGTTTCCTATTACCAAGATAAAATTGAGCCAGGGCCTTGAATCCTACAAGGTGTATAATAGCAGAAAGGTAAAAAAACATTCTTCTAGCAGAACATGGGATGTTTCCAGAGTCTGGTGCCCACCTATCAGCTGTATTGGACTACCTCCTTCTCTTCTAAGAACCTCAGCTATGACTATGACTCAGTTGAGTAGCACAGCATAGGACTTCCAGATCACATGAATAATTCACATGTGAATATCTTTAAATATTCTCAGTTTAACAACTCTAGTATTTCTGAGTATCTTTTTAGACTTAAGTTTTACAAAGTATGAAATGAAACAATCTAAAATTACTTGGCACCACATCAAATACTTACTTTGTAAGTCCAGTGTAGAGAGGTATAGAGAGATTAGGTGAACTTTCAGATTACTTGTTCAAATTTGTTTTATACTAACTCACATGATCAGACAGCATCTTAGGGAACCAGACAGAGCTAGCTGACGTATCACCAGTTTCATTTTGCTGATTCTTCTTGGAAGTCCTCTTATTCACAAGGCTTTTTATGAATGTAATAATCTAAAATAATTTTCTTTGTGATTTTATATTTTAACTCTGACCAGGATTTATAAGTTCTTGCAAGGAGGGTAGGATCAACGAAGTAAAATGAAGACTAAAAATATTCATTGGATTTAGAAAAATGAAGGTCAAGGTGACTTTCGTAAGCACCACTTCAATGCAGTAATGGAGGCAGAAGCAAGAATTGGTAGAAAGGAGAAAGGGGAATGCAGAAAGGAGGATGGGAAAGTGAAGAAGTGAAGGAAGTAATATGTAGACATTTTTTTCAAAATGTTGATTCTAGAGAGAAAGAGAGAGGTAGGACAGAGACACAGGGTGGGGATAACTCCTGTTTAAAATGAGAGGCTTGAGCCCAGAGCTTAGAAATAATTGGGAATGAAAATTTTATCTTATGACAAATAAATTCACATTTTACAATAAATATTTTTATAAGACTAAGCTGGCCTTTTGGAACTATCACTAGCCTGTATTCTAAACCAAACATACCTAATACATAAATCTAAACATATTTTTACCTTCCATCTACTTTTTCTCAAAGAAGGTAATTTTAAAAGTATGATAAAATCAATTCATAACAGACTGACATCTCTCTCTTTTCC